>NC_136263.1:61606377-61851377 GCF_964187855.1 Myxine glutinosa | reverse complement strand
ACACGCTATTGAAAGGGGACTGACATTGCACCCTGTGCTGTTCTGTACTGTAGAACAAACTACTAATGAGATGGTGTATCTTGGTGAAAAACTTGACATGTCATCAATAAAATGCCAATGTTTCAATTAGCAATTGTTGGTTTGTTTATTTTGAACTGTTACAATTTTATTACATTTCAAACAAGTGGTAAGTTTCTTTTGCGTTTTCGGTCTTTTTGAAGTTGGTCAAAATGGTCAAATTTTTCGGTCAAAATGCCCATTTTGCACTGGCCTTTTTAAAGCCAATATCAAGACATCACGTGCAGCTCATTAAAATCATCCCGTACCCCTTGGCTAATCACTGACAGTCAAAACGGCTGTTCAACAGCTGTGCTATGAAGTGACCATTGAAGGTTCAAGTGACCATCCGTGACCGTTTTGTCTGACAGTGAGGACACTATTGTCCACAAATAAGTTCACACATTTACTACACGCAGTGTTATTGTTGATATTTAAAGGTTTCAAAGGTGGTAAGTTTCTTTTGCGTTTCAGTATATATACAGTGATCCCTCGTTTATCGCGGGGGTTACGTTCCAGAACCCCCCGCGATAGACGAAAATCCACGAAGTAGCGACCATATTTTTATTTTATTATTTATATATATTTTAAAGCTTTATGACCCTCCCCACACTCTTATTAACCTTTCCCACACTCTTATTAACCTTTCTCACACTCTTATTAACCTTTCCCATACTCTTATAAACACTTCCTATACTCTTAAACACTTTTTACACTCTTAGACATACGTAATTTTAACAATATATAAAATTCTAATGGGTACTCACCATTGAAGATACTGTAGCGACCCATGGGTTCCCCAAGCAAGACCAGCATTAGAATCTCCTTGCTCCAGCCGGTGACGTCACCGGCGGGGATCCCAGGCGCCAGAGTGGCTGGTCACGTGACCACCAAAGCGTGCGGGTATAATCAGCTACACCTGTTGATCACGTGACCACCGAAGCACGCCACGCTTGAGAGGCGTGGCTTTCGGTTTCTGGTTGTGCTTTATAATGCAGCCCGATAAACGGGCTTTTCAGTGTTCCCGAGTTGGTTTTGAGAATAAATATCTTCTCGGACGAGTTTGTGTCTTGCCCGTCATTTCGTCCGTATCAAGCAAGAGCCCCGGCTCTTCAATACTACAACTTGCGTGATGAAGATGATGATGAATTAGCTGTGCAGTACTGATGACGATGAAGGTGATGACGATGATGAATGTACTGCACAGCCAGAAAGAGCATTACAGTTACCCATTACGTGGGTAACTAGCGCAAGTGGAAGCTGCCGCATCTGCGTTTTCCATACGCACGACTCTTTGTCTCTTTGTCTACTCTTCTACTGTACACTATGTACAGTATTTTATTTCTTGTAATATGTTTTAATTACTGTATTTTTCTTATTTTTTTACGTTTTTAAATTTGTTAGGCTAGAAAATGCTTATTTTACCACAAAAATATTTAAAATAATAGTATATAAAAATACATTTCTACCGCAAAATCCCGCGATATAGCGAAAAATCAGCGATATAATTTTACATATACTAGCGAGAAAAACCCGCGATGTACCGAAGCCGCGAAAAGTGAACCGCGATATAGCGAGGGATGACTGTATATACATATATACACATATACATACATATATACATACATATATATACTGAAACACAAAAGAAACTTACCACCTTTGAAACCTTTAAATATCAACAATAACACTGCGTGTAGTAAATGTGTGAACTTATTTGTGGACAATAGTGTCCTCACTGTCAGACAAAACGGTCACGGATGGTCACTTGAACCTTCAATGGTCACTTCATAGCACAGCTGTTGAACAGACGTTTTGACTGTCAGTGATTAGCCAAGGGGTACGGGATGATTTTAATGAGCTGCACGTGATGTCTTGATATTGGCTTGAAAAAGGCCAGTGCAAAATGGGCATTTCAATCAAGATGCCACGATTGTCAAGGGATCAACGGCAGCGTGCCCTGGGCATGCTGCAAGGCGGACTGAGCTACCGTGAGATGGCACGTCGCCTTGGCTGTTCACACCAGACGATATCGGCCCTGGTGGACAGAGACACCCTCCACAACTCTGCAGATGACAGACCTCGATCAGGGAGGCCAAGAGTCACCACTGCAAGGCAGGACAGGCAGATGGTCCGAAGTCACCTGCGGGATCGATTCCGTCCAGCATCCCGCACTGCGGCAGAAACTCCGGGGCGTGCAACCCCACGGATCTCCAATGATACTGCACGAAGACGACTGCATGACTATGGTCTGACTGCCAGAAGACCATACAGAGGTCCCGTGATGACGGCTGCCCATCGCCGCAACCGACAGAGATGGTGCCAGCAGCATCAGCGGTGGACCTTGGCGCAGTGGAACGAGGTCGCTTTCAGCGATGAGTCAAGGTTCTGTGTGGACAGTCCTGATGGGCACCATCTCTGGTGGCCAAGGTCCACCACTGATGCTGCTGGCACCATCTCTGTCGGTTGCAGCGATGGGCAGCCGTCATCACGGGGCCTCTGTATGGTCTTCTGGCAGTCAGACCATAGTCATGCAGTCGTCTTCGTGCAGTATCATTGGAGATCCGTGGGGTTGCACGCCCCGGAGTTTCTGCCGCAGTGCGGGATGCTGGACGGAATCGATCCCGCAGGTGACTTCGGACCATCTGCCTGTCCTGCCTTGCAGTGGTGACTCTTGGCCTCCCTGATCGAGGTCTGTCATCTGCAGAGTTGTGGAGGGTGTCTCTGTCCACCAGGGCCGATATCGTCTGGTGTGAACAGCCAAGGCGACGTGCCACCTCACGGTAGCTCAGTCCGCCTTGCAGCATGCCCAGGGCACGCTGCCGTTGATCCCTTGATAATCGTGGCATATTGATTGAAATGCCCATTTTGCACTGGCCTTTTTCAAGCCAATATCAAGACATCACGTGCAGCTCATTAAAATCATCCCGTACCCCTTGGCTAATCACTGACAGTCAAAACGTCTGTTCAACAGCTGTGCTATGAAGTGACCATTGAAGGTTCAAGTGACCATCCGTGACCGTTTTGTCTGACAGTGAGGACACTATTGTCCACAAATAAGTTCACACATTTACTACACGCAGTGTTATTGTTGATATTTAAAGGTTTCAAAGGTGGTAAGTTTCTTTTGCGTTTCAGTATATATACATACATACATACATACTGTTATGAATTTGGTAATGCAACATCTAGAGCTAGGTAGATCTGAATAGGTAGGTATTCGGCTGTCGTGACAGGGACTCTACATGTAATAAGTTCTTGATGTTTAGGCGGTTGTCGGGGTAAGATGTATGAGTGTGGATCTACCTGGAGATTCGAGTGTTAAATAGTGAGGGATTAAAGGTAACGCCCCTGTGAGTCTCACCTAGTAGTCAAACCTTTGTCCATTATGGCACTGCAAACCACATAAACATTAGTTAGGTCCTTAGCGCAACATTAAATAATCCCCTTTCCCTGACAAGGACTTCGTATTAAATTGACAGGAAACCAGGTCAAAAACACCGCCACGATTGGCCGCCACCGTGTACACCTCCAAAGGCCTACAAACCTGGCCGGCACGTGTTATGCCAGGACCGCAGGGTCGCGTAACGGGGGAGATGTCAGGAGTCGCGGGAGGCTTTGATTGGCTGAGGAGTGCGCAATGTGACGTCATCGGCCACCAATATAGGCGACGGTCGGACGCCATTTCAGGAGTTGGGTTGAGTTGAGTTCGTGGCAGGCACTGGCAGACGCAGGCAGGCACCAGAGAGTTGAGCGGTGGTGGAGAGTTGGAGAGGACACGCCATTCCAGTGGCAGTTCGAGTGCAGTTCGGGTTGTAGGGAGTCGCAGGAGACACACGAGAGCACACCCAGTTGGCACTGAGCAGTTCGTTGGCACTTGGCTGCCAGCACTCCCGCGCGTCGAGTCGAGTGGAGTTGAAAGGAGTCCTTCCTGTCCCTGGTCAAGTGGAGCCGCTGGCCTGCGTCGGACGCGTGGTGCTTGGAGCGAGGGGCCTCGTGGTGTGCGATCGGGCCGGAAGGAGCGGTGCTGGACACCAACAATACAAGACGACAAAGACAGATAAGCCCGATCTCCGCGTATATTTTGAACGACGGGACGTGTTATTTTCGTGATTAATCTCCCTCGTTTGTGTTTGCTGTCAGTCGTGTGGGGACGTCCCGATTTAGGTTTATTAGAATTATTAGATTTACCGGCGGGCTTTTTCACTGGCTTTACTTTTCCTAATAAACCCTTATATTACTTTTTGTACATAATATCTGAACGCAGTTTTCCTGGGTGTTTGATTTTAATAGATAAGGTTGCGGAGCCTTCGCTGCGCCCCGCCATTCCGCGCGTTGGTGTTGAACTTGAGTCCGCCATTGAGTGTTCGCCTCGGGAGTTAAAGTCTCGCAAATCGGTCATCCGTAACTGTGGTGTTAATCACGGTTACGCGACAAGTGGTGTCAGGAGTGTAGGATTTGAACCCGTCGGACAAATTTTTTTGTCCGCGGCGAGACATCGACACGGTCGGACAAATTTTTTTGTCCGCGGGGCGACATCGACACGGTCGGGCGTACATTGCGCCCGACGTTCGAACGCAAAATTTTTATAGTCGAGGCGGAGAAATTTAATAATCAATCGGGCAAACGGAGCGCGATATCGCGTCTTCGTCAAATTTAAATTGTGTTTTTGGTATTAAAATAAATACGCGCGCGGGAAACAACCTTCCGAAAGGCGGATGTCGGAGGTCGACGAAATGGAGGTGCGCAGTGAGGCCTCCGTCAGCGTCGGGAGTGAGCCGGAAATGGGGGATATGGAGGATAGTGTTGGAACTTTCCCCGCCGCTGGGACGGCCCCGATAGATCTCCAGACCATAGTAAATTTAATAAATGCTCAGAGGGCCGAGGATGAGCGAATCTTTGCAGTAATTCGGGGAGACATGAAGGCCCACTATGAACGACTGAATGAGCGATTGGGAAAATATATGGGAGACATGACACCACAGGGTGAGCGAAACCTGACAGAAATTCGGGGAATAAATGATAAAATTGAATCTGAAGAGGGGGAAGCTAGATTGGGAACAGGAGAGAGTACGGCCCATGCAGATGTGCATGTTGCTCACGAGCAGGGAATTGCACAGGGAATGGCAAAATTGGGAATTGCACCGGGGATGGCAATTGAAGTAAATAGGGAGACTGCAGGTGCAGAGGTGGATGGGGAATGTCCACAGGTGGATGGGGAATGTGTACAGGTAGATGGGGAATGCCTGCAGGTGAGCAGGGAGTGTCCACAGGTGAGCGGGGAAGGAAATTTGGAATGTGAGAGTTGTAATGGGGAATGTTTCCCACATTCTGGCCTGGTTGTTTATCGGGACCGTGTGGATGTCACAACACCCCAACCGGGGGATGAATTTGGAATTGTGCAGCACCAGGGCGGTGGTGCGGAGCAAGAGGGGGTAGAGTTTTTGGGGGTCCATGCGATAGAGCCGGACCGGGTATTTATTGGGGATATTGATCAAAGCCTGGCGGGGCCAGGAATGATTTCTAATGATGATGATGAGGATGATTTGATCCAGCGGCTGGAGACCTGTGACAGTCCCATGGAGGTAGAGCTTGTTCAGGCCCAAAGGAGTCTGGGGGAAGAGGTGAGTTGGTCCGAGGAGGTGGTTGGAATGACCGAGGGGACGCTCACTGTACACTGCTATTTGGAAACAGAGGCTCCAAAATTGGACAACCAGTTGGGGGAGTGTGTTGGCTCCGGGCTGGATTTGGATCTTGGAGGATCGGGAGATAGAGCTTCTGGAGATTTGGTCCCTGTAGGGAATTTGGATCAACTGCAGGGAGGGGCAGAACAACCGGTGGTAGAGGTTGTTCCCTGCAGCTGCGGTTTGGCAGTGGGAATGAAAATTTGTAAAATAAAATTTAAAATAAAATTACAATGGGAACTTGATTTGGAGCAGCCATGGTGGGGATTGGTCCCCGGGCTGCGGGATCTGGACATGGAGAGGTCATGGGTGATGGCCTCGGGCAAAAGTTGCCCCTTTCAAACTTTGGGTATGCCGGCCAGCTGGGGGGCTGTGATGGCGAGATTTGGACGTGGGGTCCAGCCTTGGGTGTCGAGGTACGACCTGGGTCCCACGGGGGGTCGGGTGGAGTGTGGCGTCCCTTGTCCGTCGGGGCGCCGTCCGAGCTGGTGGCTCGGGCCGGCAGGGTCACCGGACCCTGGTGGGGGTTAAGACCTCCAGGGAGGTCCGAGGTGGTTTCTCAAGCCTGGGATGGCAAATATTGAGGACCACTGGGGGGAGGTGTTGTGGGTCGCGCTTTGGTGGTGGCACTGCGGACGGCCAACTTGGGACTGATGTGGTGACCACCCGGGCATGCGGCCTGGCACTCTCCTCCAGGGACTCTGGGACAACCAGCATGTGGTGACCTGGCATGGTGGTTGGTCTATGGACGCGGGTCAAACCGAATGGACAGGGATGGAGATAGCCTGCCGGACAACCAGTGGGGCATCTGTGGAACGTGATGGTGTGAGTGACCTTCCACAGATGCTCCGTTATGATTTATGGACTCTCGGGTTGGGAAGAGAGCCATGGGGATGTGAATCGGGAGATGTGTAACGCGCCGAGCATATGGGCCATGCTCGGCTGGCATGTGTATGGCAAAGCATCCTTCTTTGGTGAGGTGAGTGAAATGTGACAAATGGTTGGCATGGGTAATCTGTGGGTTAGATGGAAATTTAAGGGTGGATTTTGAAATGCCATGGTGGACACTGTACAGTGACGCCATTATTGATCCAGGTGTGTAGACCAAAGTGTTGGAGGCTGTGATGAAATTAATAGGGTAGCAAGACACAGCTTTCAACTGGTTGCGGGGGCAACTGTGCTGATATTTGGGACGCGGGATGATGGGGATGTAGTTGTGTAGCCTGAGGGTCAACGTGGTGCTGTGCGTGTCCGAGGTGTGTGGACCATGTCTTCTGGGTGGGTCTCCTGGTGGAGCATGGCTGTTGACTGGACCTTGGTGTGGTCAAGTGTGGGTGAGCACTGGGGGGGGCTGCAGTTTTGTAGTCGGACTGGGGGATGATGGGGAGGTGCAGGGGACGTGGCTGTAGGGATGCCACGCACTGCGACCGTGCCCCCCAGGGCCGAGGTTGTGTGTGCGGTAGTGTGTGTTGTGGCAGCAAGTGCTCACCACATTGGCCAGCTGGGGCTGCTGCAGCTGTGTTCCTCGCAGGGGGGCCGAAGGATGGATGGTGGGTCGCACCCTTATGGACACTCATGGGCCATGTTGGCGTTTTGACTGCTCACCTTGTCCCGGTGACCCTTGCACGGTAGAGGTGCAGAGCTGTCGTGGCCACAGGTAGTTGTGTAGTGATGATCACCGTTGGATGCGGATCCACATACCTGCCAGTGTAGTGGGGACAAAAGAGAAATTTGGAAGTATTTGGTAGGCCCAATGTGAAATTTTGGGATTGTGAAGGGTGGATGACGCTCTTGGACCTGACCAACCTGCAACTACCTGCACTTGAGGTGAGTGTTTTGAGGAGTACTGTCCCAGGCTTCAGGATTTGCTTTGGGAAATTGGGGACATGTAAATTGGAGTTGGGAGGCGGGTGAGAGTGATGACATGGCCGGTGAGGGGATGGAATGGGAGCCACAGTGTCTTGTGGGTGGCGTATGTTTTTGTATTGTGGTTAGGTGTTTTGATGTGGTCGTGAGAGTGGAACCTGGAGAGTGAGTGATGATTATTGGAGATAATGAGGGGTGATAATTGTGCTTTTGGAAATGTGCTTTTGGGAAGATGTGATGGTTTAAATGTGAACTGGGGGAATTTCACATGTAGCAGGCCATGGCAAGCCTTGTAACACCTTTTACACCATCTATGGAATTGTACTGAATTGTGCTGAGTTGTGTGGAGAATTGAATGGCAGTGGGGGAGGAAGTGTGTTTTGGGGTCTTGTGGGTGGGGAAGGTGTGTGTGTCCGCAGGTACAGAGCAAGCTCTGAGGAGCGATGCCTGCGGGCCCCCCTCTGCGGCAATTACCCCTGGCAGCCGGTGGTAACTGGAAATTGGAGCTCGTCGGTGGAGGGTCTGGTTGGGCGCCGCGGGGTGAGGAAGTCCCCCGGTGACCCGTGTTGCTGCGTGAAAGCAGGAGGCAAAGGAGCCTGGTGTGTGTGGAGACCCTCACCGGCGAGGTAACGGCGGAAAGGGGCTGTTGGGCTGTCATGGGGCCAAGAGGTAAAGGGGGGGGGGGGGCAATGAACTTGTAAGTCGGTTGACTTGTTTTTGGGACTGCGGGCACCACAGCCTGATGCGCCCCCACCATCTTTTTGTGCGGTACCTCCCCGCTGCCTAGTTGAGGAATGCACACACACGTGAATGACATCAATGCCATGGTCCTGCAGGGGGTGTATTGGGAATAAGTGCTTCGTTGATTTTTGCAATGCCTTGATGACCTATGGAATGAGAATGAGTGGTTAAGGGGTCTGTGTTGCATGAATGTGGGCGAAATCCACCGAGCCGTGTCACTCACCTGTAACATCTGGACAGGGCCCGTGGAAATTTAGTGGGATGCATTGGGGATGGCCCCGCAGGTGAGGTTGTGTCTTGTGGCATCCACCGGGGGACGCGGTCTGTAGACCGGGGTATGTACAAAGGTTAGAGTTTTGAGTTTTGGAAAGATGGTTAAGTTTTGTGGTTAAGTTAGTGTTGTGTGTTGTTGTTTCCTCCCTCCACAGGAACAACGAAGAAGATGTACATACTTGCATGATGGTTAAGGGGTTCAGCATGTTAAGGAAGTGTAGGTAGGTAGTCCGACTCACTTCCCACAGCCCTTCCTGATTTATTTCGTAGGTTAATTAAGTGTGTGACAGTAAGTGTTAAGGCTGGAATGGTAGCCCTGCGGTGAACCTTGCAGGAGCTACGGTTCCAGGGGGGGGGCTGTGTTATGAATTTGGTAATGCAACATCTAGAGCTAGGTAGATCTGAATAGGTAGGTATTCGGCTGTCGTGACAGGGACTCTACATGTAATAAGTTCTTGATGTTTAGGCGGTTGTCGGGGTAAGATGTATGAGTGTGGATCTACCTGGAGATTCGAGTGTTAAATAGTGAGGGATTAAAGGTAACGCCCCTGTGAGTCTCACCTAGTAGTCAAACCTTTGTCCATTATGGCACTGCAAACCACATAAACATTAGTTAGGTCCTTAGCGCAACATTAAATAATCCCCTTTCCCTGACAAGGACTTCGTATTAAATTGACAGGAAACCAGGTCAAAAACACCGCCACGATTGGCCGCCACCGTGTACACCTCCAAAGGCCTACAAACCTGGCCGGCACGTGTTATGCCAGGACCGCAGGGTCGCGTAACGGGGGAGATGTCAGGAGTCGCGGGAGGCTTTGATTGGCTGAGGAGTGCGCAATGTGACGTCATCGGCCACCAATATAGGCGACGGTCGGACGCCATTTCAGGAGTTGGGTTGAGTTGAGTTCGTGGCAGGCACTGGCAGACGCAGGCAGGCACCAGAGAGTTGAGCGGTGGTGGAGAGTTGGAGAGGACACGCCATTCCAGTGGCAGTTCGAGTGCAGTTCGGGTTGTAGGGAGTCGCAGGAGACACACGAGAGCACACCCAGTTGGCACTGAGCAGTTCGTTGGCACTTGGCTGCCAGCACTCCCGCGCGTCGAGTCGAGTGGAGTTGAAAGGAGTCCTTCCTGTCCCTGGTCAAGTGGAGCCGCTGGCCTGCGTCGGACGCGTGGTGCTTGGAGCGAGGGGCCTCGTGGTGTGCGATCGGGCCGGAAGGAGCGGTGCTGGACACCAACAATACAAGACGACAAAGACAGATAAGCCCGATCTCCGCGTATATTTTGAACGACGGGACGTGTTATTTTCGTGATTAATCTCCCTCGTTTGTGTTTGCTGTCAGTCGTGTGGGGACGTCCCGATTTAGGTTTATTAGAATTATTAGATTTACCGGCGGGCTTTTTCACTGGCTTTACTTTTCCTAATAAACCCTTATATTACTTTTTGTACATAATATCTGAACGCAGTTTTCCTGGGTGTTTGATTTTAATAGATAAGGTTGCGGAGCCTTCGCTGCGCCCCGCCATTCCGCGCGTTGGTGTTGAACTTGAGTCCGCCATTGAGTGTTCGCCTCGGGAGTTAAAGTCTCGCAAATCGGTCATCCGTAACTGTGGTGTTAATCACGGTTACGCGACAATACATACATACATATATACATACATATACATATACATATATATATATATTGTTGTGGATATGAGGATTGTTTTTTAAAATTGCTTTATTCTGGACCCTCCTGCCTCCAGTTGTGTATAAAGGTCAAAGGTCGTTCCGTAGTTATTTCATAAACAATCACGTTAGCCAATCATAGATTTCCCCCTTTGTTGACAGTTATTTCCTTATTCTGTGTAGTAGGGTAAGGCCTTGTCTTCCATTAATTGACACTCCATTGCACCGAATTCAAATAGATAGATCCCCTTTCATTCACATTCCCCTTCCAACAATTGCCAACTGTTCCCTCCGCGACTCCATTCACGACGAGGTCGGCTCGGAGAAGAAGGGGGAGGAGCTGCCGAATCCTGGGCGTGCCCGCCCATTGTCATCAAGGGTGGAGCCAGAGGGCCGTGCCGACCAATCAGGGCCGAGGCGAGCTCACCGATGGGCGTGTTCTAGAGGCCGGCGGCTTGATTTGCCCGGGCGTTATAAAGAGCGCGCGCGAAAGCCTAGAAGTAGTTGGACTAAGAGAGAGGGCAAAGCGAAGAAGGGAGAAGTGCGCGAGGAGGGAAGAGAAGCGAGAAGGAAGCCTTGAGACAAGTGCGAGAGAAGCGAGAAGGAAGCCTTGAGACAAGTGCGACAGAAGCGCGGGGGAAGCCTTTAACACAAGTGCGCGAGAGAAGCGCGGGGGAAGCCTCGAGAGAAGTGCACGACGTCACCCTGCTCGCTCCCAGCCTGACGAGGCCCGGCTTGCTGTGCGCCCTGCCAAGCCTTCCAGCTTGTGGTCCGAGCTGAACCTTCCTCCCGGTCCAGCCAATCGTTCCTGCCTCCATTCCCCATTCGTGTGAGTCCGTCTTTGTTTGTTCTGTCCCTGGGTTAATTAAGACTGTAATAGATAAGCTAGAATTTCACTGTGTCACCTTTCCTCTTCTGTATTATATTTTCTTATCCTTCCTTCTTCCTTGGTTTCTTTCAATTGTGTAAATAGTAAATAAATTATATCTGTATTCCTTACCCTTTGTCTTTCTTTCTTCTTTACATCCTTCGTTTTAGTCTTTTCCCCATTGAATATCTGTGGCGCGATTCGGCCAACGTTCAGGAATCGGGTTAGTCGGGGTAACTGTTCGGGCGCGGCGGCCATCCGCTCGGCAAACAACATCCTCGCCGCGGTCCCGTAACAATATATATATATATATATATATATATATATATATATATATATATATATATATATATATATATATATATATTGCTGCGGTTTTGAGATTGGCACATTGAAGTCAATAAATGTTAAAGGTTTGCCCCCCATAGTTAGTCACACGAGCAACATATAGGCCCATTTGTAGTAAAGTTATGTCTTAGTATGTGTAAGAATAGGCCATTTCCCCTCTTAGTACCTGCATTGTGTAAAGACAGGAGAATAGGCCCTCCATTCATTTTGCATACACCTCCATTCTACCTCTATGGGCGCAATCCATCCCGCGTCCCATTTGGCTGTCCACTACTCAAATTAACACAAGGCAGGGCCTCGAAGGGTGAAGGAGGGTTGAGCTCGGCGCGGCAGCAGTGGGGACGGTAAGAATGAACCAGCCAATCAGAGCTCGAGCGGCATGGCGTGAGAGGGCGTGGTGAAGAGCATCTGGTGAGTTCCAGAGGGTTCGAAGGGCATGGCATATATAACCCGATGCGAAAAGCCCTCGGAAGGACTCGTGGAGGGGAGGACTCGCGTAGGGAAGGACTTAAGAGTTATCGAGGGAGGTGCGGTGAGAGGATTCTAAGGAGGCGCGCTTGAAAAGGAGCACCCGCGCCGTATGAACTTTGTCACGAGGGATACGTGGGCGCAGCCAGGGCGTTGATAACTTGCTCACCAAGCGGTTCAGCCAAAGCGAGTGAACGCGGCTGAATAGCTGCCAGCCGCGCTAAGTCCGCCCCCTACCGTTCGCCCCGAGATAACCCGTTCCGTTCGAGCGACACGATACGCGGTCCTGCCTTCAATTAACCTTTATCTTCACGGGACGTGCCGGGGACCATGGAGAGCCAGACGGGGCCGATCTTGGACGACCAAGCCGGCGCGTTCGGCCTGAACAGCATCCTGCCCATCTGCAATCCCCGTGTGAGTGTGTGTGTCAGACGGGCCCGTTTGTCCTGGGGTATTAAGTATATGACTGTATAAGGATTGCTCTTTGTCTCTTCCTCCTGTGCTGTAAATACGTGCGTAATAATTAAACCAATTTGTTCTTCTTTTTCTTTCCAATTCGATCGCCTTTGTGATTTGTCCATTGACTAAGCGTGGTACGAATAAGATCGCTCCAATCGGGTCTAGTAATTATAAATAGCGCGGATCACGTGTACGCAAACCGCTCGGGGTATCACCATCACACGTGGTTCGTGCGAGGCTTATTCCCTCGCTTCCAGGGCAGCGCTAGTACTTAGGTAACAGCGAATTTGGTCCCGAAACCCTATTTAGCGCTGTCCGGAAGGGACATAATAGGTCTCGGGTCGCGCCAGGTCAGTAAAGACAAGGGGATTAATCCCCCCTTGCTAAGGGGAGAAGGCCGGTGACAGATCCACAACAATATATATATATATATATATATATATATATATATATATATATATATATACATATACATACTTGGCATTTAATATGGAATTTATTTTTTTGTGGGGGTGAACTTACTTTCAAGATGACTTTGAACCAAAATTCATTGGAATTATGTTGAAATTATTCTAGATTTTGTTAATGTGACCTTTCAAAGAAACAAAAACCATATTTGACATTTTGAAGCAAATAAATTGATCCTTGAAAATGATGTAAACTGATATCAAACTCAATTCACGGACAGTACTGTGTTAAACTTCTGTACGTTTTCCAGAAGTATCTCTTTATTTTGCACATTAGCCAAAAATTTTTTAAACAAAAACGAAAGTTAAATTACGACTGGGATTACAGACAGTAAAATTACAGCCCAGTACTTCGTGAAACCTCCACGAGCATTCAGGAGAGCACGTACACGTTGAGGCATGCTGTTCACGAGATTTGCCAAGGTTTGGACAGGAATCGCTTTCCATGCAGTGACAATAGCCTGCTGCAATTCACGCACAGAGGTCGGCTGCTGGTCCAAGTGGTCGATTTGACGCGTTAATTCTGCCCACAAGTTCTCTATCGGATTCATATCCGGGGGCATGGCAGGCCACTCCATATGCTCTACACCACGGTCAGCAAGAAGGTGTTGGATTATGCAAGCACGATGAGGCCGTGCATTGTCATCTTGGAAGACAAAGTTTCCTCGAAAGGCTGCATGAGCAAATGGAAGCAATGTTTCTTCTAGAATGGCCCTGTACTTGAACTGGTTCAGGTTTCCATTCGGAACAACCAGGTCAGTTTTTCCCCCTGCATGAAAAGCAGCCCAAACGGTCACCCCACCACCTTCAGCTTGGACTCTTGGCACTATACAATCTTCGTTGAAGGCTTCATGCACTTGTCTGCGCACTCGGACGTGGCCAACTTGACGATAGACCAGAAATCTAGACTCATCACTGAAGATCACGTGATTCCAGTGTCCTGGCTGCCATTGACGGTGCTCTCTGGCCCACTGCAATCGGCGCTGGCGCTGTTGTCTGGTCAGGTGTGGCTTTCTCAGGGGACGCCTCGCACGATAGCCTGCTTGAACCAGTCGTTAGTTGACTAGCCTTCTGGATACAGGCACATTTGTCAGTTGCTGCCACTCAGCCCTAAGCCGATTAGCTGACTTGGTAGGGCCATTGCGGACTAACCGGTGCAGCTGGCGATCATCCCTCCTTGTGGTTCTGCGGGGACGTCCTGGCCTCAGTATTGGAGAAGGGACACCCCTCTAAGCATTTCGTTTCAGGATCTTTAACACCTAACCTTGAGTGATGCCATACTGCCGAGCAATAGCACGCTGTTTCATGGCGGAATTTCGTAAAGCCACCACTCCATGACAAACAGCATTGTCAAGTTGACGGACCATCTCCAGAGGAAGTGGCAATAACTTTTGTAGATGGGCAGTAGTTGTTTTCCACTAATACAGAACGCAACAACCCTTATATACCGGATTGTGAAGCCAATCGTCAAATGTACCTTGCCGTACATTTTGTCACGCCACCTGTGATATAATCCTGATATTGACTTCTTGCTGCGACAGACAATCAGTGACATGGTTCTTTCAACAAAGAAATCACCGAAGCGTAAAAGAAACTCACCAGATTGATATAATGAGTTCAGAAAGTAAACCCAAGTCAAGAAAAAGCTCAGCTGGAACTCGCCGTCAAACCCGCCCGCACGCGCCCGAACCAATTGATGACGTCATCGACTAAATCACGCGTTTGCTCTACAGCGCCATTAACTGCTTCCCGCGCTTGCGTCATCAGAGTACGTCTACCTGAGTTCGTCTACCTGGGTACCTCTACAGCTAGCAGAAATACTCAATCTGACCGCCCCTGCCCAAAAGTGCGTGTCATAACGTGGCGGCCTTCGAGGGCGACTAGCCAACATCGAGGACTTATGCCGTTAATCGATAAGGCACGGGGCATTTGGGAGTGCACGGTGACCCCATGAGACGGTAACATTGAGCGTTGCGCCCGACTCCCTCGTCTCCTGAGCAAGCCACGTGGGCACCGGCCGCCGGATCGCCCTTGACTCTGGGCTTGTTGCTTCTAGGACAGGACTCTTGGCTCGCCTCCACACATTTTGAGACTGCGAGATGCCTCGCCCGGCCGCTGCCTGTTTGCGTTCCCTCTGACCCAGACTGTGAAGGTCGCTCGACTTCGGTACGCGGCTGCTATCTCAAAATTAACGGGGGGGGGGGGGGGGGGGGGGGGGATGGATGAGTGAGGGGGTGAGATGATGGTCCATCCATCCGGGCCATCCTCTCGGTATATCCTCTCGGTATGTCGATCCATCCATCCGGGCCATCCTCTCGGTATATCCTCTCGGTATGTCGATAGGACGGGCCATGGATGGCCAATCCATCCGGGACGTTCTCTCAATCCATCTGGGACGTTTTCCATTTCTCGATCTCGACGTTTTCTCAATCCATCCGGGACAATCCCTCCGGGACGTTCTCTCGGTAGCCGGTATAGCCGCATAGTCAATAGGACGGGCCATGGATACAATCCATCCGGGACGTTCTCTCGGTAGCCGGTATAGCCGAACGGGCCATGGATGGACAATCCCGTTCTCTCGGTAGCCGGTATAGCCGGTATAGCCGAACGGGCCATGGATGGACAATCCATCCGGGACGTTCTCTCGGTAGCCGGTATAGCCGGCATAGCTGAATAGTCAATAGGACGGGCCATGGATGGACAATCCATCCGGGGACGTTCTCTCGGTAGCCGGTATAGCCGGTATAGCTGAATAGTCAATAGGACGGGCCATGGATGGACAATCCATCCGGGGACGTTCTCTCGGTAGCCGGTATAGCCGGTATAGCTGAATAGTCAATAGGACGGGCCATGGATGGACAATCCATCCGGGACGTTCTCTCGGTAGCCGGTATAGCCGATCTTCTCCGATCCTCTGAGCGCTGTGCTACAGGACGGGATTGCGGAGATTCTGCGCGCTTCGCTGGGAAGGCGCATTTCGGTCGTTTTGTGCGTCGTCGTAATCTGCCATGCCGGTCGTTCGGGCAGCCTTCGGAGGGCACTCGTGGCAAACGTTTTGCTTGTAAAACTATTTGCCGGAGCTTGTAATTCGTACGCGCTGCCGTCAGAGGGCGCTCGAGTCTCGTGATTTCAAAAAGGGGACTCCGGGGTATCGAGTAACTCTCGTTATGGCTCTCGTCGGTTCTCTCCCTCGGCAATTCCATGACATGGATCTAACGTGGATCGACCATGTACCCTTGGGAGCCATGGCAGGTACAGACTTACTGTAATGGACTTACTGTAATGGCCTCCTGTCATGTAATCTTACTTACTGTTACAGCTCCTAGGCAGGTACAGACTTACTGTAATGGACTTACTGTAATGGCCTCCTGTCATGTAATCTTACTTACTGTTACAGCTTACTGTAAGGAGGCTTACTGATTTACACATCTTCCACATCGACACATCTTCCTGTAATGTGTTGCATTGCGATGAATGGACATGGCTTACTGATTTACACATCTTCCACATCGACACATCTGCCTATAATGAGTTGCATTGCGACGAATGGACATGGCTTACTGATTTACACATCTTCCACATCGACACATCTGCCTGTAATGAGTTGCATTGCGACGAATGGACATTCGCTCTTCGACAAGGTACACCTTATCCTATCGAGCTACTGTGCCGACGACCCCACTGTGAGACTAGACTATTGTGACCCACGGGCTCATCGTCTGCCGGTATCGGACATGTTTGCTAACCAGGCTATGAGTGCGCCTAGGGAACTTCTGCCGTCCCTCCCTTCGCCTGCTACACCCCTGCCTGAAGCGGTGAGGGCACTGAGGTGCCCCTCCGACACCTGCCTCCAGCGGCTACTCCGAAGCAGGGGACTCCGGGTTGGGGATGTCGTACCCGGTAGTTTCCGAACCTGTGCTGGCAGGGTAATTCGCCACACTGACCGCTACGGATGGACCGACTGACCTGTAATAATGATAATGGATTTATTTCATATAGCGCTTTCCAGGAAGCCCTGAAGACGCTTTGACAGAGTGCGAAACATAAAACAATTGCACAAAGACAAGAATCAATAGGAATATTTCTTTGACACCCCAATAATGATATAATGACTTCCTCTACCCATTAATGCTGACGCGCGCTCGCTTCCTGCCTAGCGGCAGTATAGTTCTAACGGCGGGGAGAATGTGGTGAAAATGTACCAAAGTTGAACCCAGGTGTGATGCTCACTTAAACCGCTGGGCGGTGTCTATAAGACCTCAGACGTCCGCGACTCGAGGCCACTCCTGCGACTTTATACAATGACATGTAGAATTGAATGGTACGTACCCACTTATATTCTAGGCTTGCTTGCATTGACTGATATATCCAATCTTTCTCATATGATGCCTTGATCCTGACATATATATTGCATGGTGTATTTTACAGGATGATGTAAAAATCTTCGAGATTAAACCTACATATGGGACGAGTTGTGGACTTGGTTGATTTTCACAACACTCACCACCACATAATTAAAAACACCTCACCACCACGTAATTATAAATACCTCACCACCAATTAATTCAAAACACCTCACCACCATGTGATTTAAAAACACCTCACCACCATGTGATTTAAAAACACCTCACCACCACGTCATTTAAAAACACCTCACCACCATATAATTCAAAATACCTCACCACCACGTGATTCAAAACCACCACAACGTTATTAAAAACACTTCACAACCACGGAAACAAAAGTTTGAGGGAGTCGTTAAGTGAGAACACAGACACCGCCCAGATGTGTAGATATCTATCTATAATTCCAGTAATCTCTGTCTGTACGTTTGTTTGTCTGTGACCGCTGTTTCTCGACAACCACGGGTCCGATATACTTTTAACTTGCCAGGTATATTGCTGGGGACCCGAGGATGTGCCTTTTCAAGGTTTCATATTAATCGGACAATTACTTACCGAGCTATGTCCAAAAAACGATTCAACCAATCAGAGAGCAGCGAACGATCGCGTGTGCCGGCGTTGCGAATGGACCAAACCATTCCATGTAAATAGAGGGGGGGGTTCTGTGGTCGTTGCGAATGGACGAAACCATTTCATGTAAATAGAGGGGGGGGATTGTCACTGTACTCGCAAGCCGTTCGCCGTTCGCTTTGGCGTTGCGAATGAACCAAACCATTTCATGTAAATAGAGGGGGGGGATATAATTTTAGATAGATATATAGTACGGGCATATATATAGTACGGGCATGCCCTAGTATAGATAAATGACTGAACCCGAGTTGCCGTTTTGTCATGGTTTAAACCAATCATAATTCAAACAATTATTTTGCACAAATGTATTTGTAATATACGTGACATCACATTTTATAAACAATTGAAGTTGAAAAAAAAAAAATTCCCCCCAAAAAAAAAACAATTGGGAATTTTTTCAAAAACAAATACCCTTAGGACATACCGACGGGAGAGATATGTGCATACCAGAAGTTTGGTACGATTTCACAAAAGTTTGAGAAAGTAGTTCAGTGACAACACAAGACAACACAGGACAGGACAGACGCTGCACAGATATATATATATAGATAATTATATAGGTTTTAGCCCTATCACTCAATGGTGAAGAATCACTTTAAAAATTATCTGATCCAGATCTTCACCAAAATGTAATCATTTCGTCCTTGTCACACACCCAACCTCTCCACCAAATTTCATCCGAATCTGTCCACAACTTTTTGAGACATCCTGCTCACAAACAAACAGACAGACATGGGTGAAAACCTAACCTCTGTCCACCTTTGGTGGCAGAGATAACAATGGCCTTGCTTAGATTACCCCCCAACCACCACCAGTAGGTGGTTGGCTAACAGATGTTGGTGGCCTGACCTTTTTGTTCCAAGATGAAAGAAGAGACGACTCTATCCCAGTCAGAGTTCTGTGAGTCTAACAGGATCAGGACCAGGTCAAATCGACTAAGCAGAGGACTTGCGATAGCCACATTCACACTCAGAGACTGCTCAGTGTCGTAGCGTCCCTTCGGATTGGTTGCTGCCAGAACGGTGGCTCGTGTACTCAACTTGCAAACTAGTCTATGATCGGAGAAAGGAAGAGACAGGTTGTGATGCAGGGTTGAGTAGGAAGGAGAGAGTACCATTTTAGGTGAGGGTGGGAGTGGGGATGGGGGGGGGGGGGAGGGGGTTGGGGAGTGGGAGTGGGGATGGGGGGGGGGGGTGGGAGTGGGGGGGGGGGTGGGAGTGGGGATGGAGGGGGTGGAAGTGAGAGTGGGGATGGGGTGGTGGGAGTGGGGATGGGGGGGGTGGGAGTGGGAGTGGGGATGGGGGGGGTGGGAGTGGGAGTGGGGATGGGGGGGTGGGAGTGGGGATGGGGGGGGGTGGGAGTGGGAGTGGGGATGGGGGGGGTGGGAGTGGGAGTGGGGATGGGGTGGGGTGGGAGTGGGAGTGGGGATGGGGTGGGGTGGGAGTGGGCATGGGGGTGGGGGGTGGGAGTGGGGATGGGCGGGGTGGGAGTAGGTGGAACCTACCCTGCCTTGGCAACGCTGATGCTCTGTTGTTCCATGGCCTCATGTATGCTGCTGCGATCATGCTCCCGGATCCCACTGAATTCGTCGATGCAGCATATACCACCATCTGACAGTACAAGCGCTCCAGCTTCCAGGCCCCAATCACCGCCCTCACGGACGGCTGCCACCGTCAGTCCTGATGAGATAAAGAGAAAAAATATGTGTAGGGAAAGGCAGGAGCAGAAAACAAATTTAAAATTTCCATTGGAGTACGATGTCGTCTTTGTCGGTCTGCATTGCAGGAAAAGTAGGACAGATCCATTTTTATCAACTGAGAGGCTGTAAGAGTATCTTAACTGAGGTGGTAAGAGAGGTGCTCAACATCACTCACTTCGCATCCCACGGGCACTAAACCTACTCATCGGCTTTTATTTGAGAAAAAGAATGAATGCATTGTGGTCACAACCTGCAACACAAAATATATATTCTTAGCCTCGTCTGTCTACTCAACTCTCTTATCCTTGCTGTTGAAGGTATAATACAATTCCTCTCCGAGAGTCTTAACGGTATAATTCAATATCAATTATACGAGTCTGTCCCATGCTCCCATGTGAATGAATACGATTAGATGGATAAGATTTGTTGTGATTCCGAACAGGGGATTATCTGCTACCTCAGTTTTGTCGGGTGTGTGCGTGTATCTGTCTAGGTCTCTCTGTGTGTCTTTCTCTCTCTCTCTCTCTCTCTCTGTCTGGTAATAAACCTTTTGTTCATAAAAACCTGTACATGGTCATTCAAGGTACGGGACGTTGCCAGCGCGAGTGAATCGACTTTAAAAATCCAGTAACAGCCCGATTGGGAAACGTGCATGTTGGGCCATTCAAAAATTACATAACGCTATTTTTTTTTTAGGGAGGTGCGTAAGAGCTTGACTAAACCCGATTACTAAATTTAACACTCGACTCAAACAAAGCCAATGGAAATCTGACGCAGCAAACATGGGAATTGTATAATTAGCAGAGGCCGACACGCCTGCATTTGGCACACCAGGAATCAAGATGGCGGCCATATCATTTTGTGTCAGTACTATGGTTCGTCTTCACGAAACTTCACCAAATGGTAGAGTTGGTGATCCAACAGAATCATATTTATTTTTAGGTCAAAAGGTCAACATAGGCCAACGGTCAACTACCTTTTTTCAAATTTCTAAAAATCCTAAATTTTCATCCCATTGACTTGAAATTTGAATATGATTTACATGTCGGCTAACTGAATTCAACCACCAACTATTTTTGAGAACAACATAGGCCACAAGGTCAGCATAGGCCAAAGATCAACAACCTTTTCTTATTTCTAAAATCCTCAATTTTCATCCAATTGACTTGAAATTTGAATATGATTTACATGTCAGCTGTTACGGATTTATGTGAATTACTATTCAGGTTTTTGCTTATCACTGTGTAGTCGATTAAAGGTTGTTGTGATTAAAGGGTCAGGAGCCCTTCTGGGAAAAAGGAGACCGGAAACGGAAGAAGAAAAGACACGAGGTCCTGGAGAAGCGACGATCTTCTTCCTCTTCCTCACCGAGCTCCGACGCGAGTTGGTATCGATATTGAGCAGCGTGGAGGACGCTGCGTTTGAAAGCCCGTCTGACAAAAGGAGTTACCTGCGCGGGGTAATTACCCCTTGACACGTCAAGTTGCCGTAGGTTCGTGCATGGAACCAAGCGTCCGGCACAGTTCGCCTCACCGTCTACAAGGACGCGTACGGGTCGCACCTTGGGCCTCGCGCGCTGGGCAAGCCGCGCGTTGCTTTGCCCGCTTTGCTTGGCAAGGAGGTGTGCGCTGCAGCCGTTGTTCCCGGTACGTGACGTGCACGTTTGGGAGCACGTCAGCCAGGGGTTCGTTCAACCGCCCGTGTGCGGAGAAGCCGACCTACACCTCAGTCTGGAGGGGCCCAGAGACATTGTGAGGGACAGTGGCCCAAGTGGTCGTGAGTGGGGAAAGGAGACACATATATAAGATGGCCATCTTTGTAATATTGATTGTTGATTGTTGATTGTTGATGGTTGTTGATTGCTCGGGGAATATATCATTGATTATTCCAGATCCTTGGTGTGGGGTTTCTTATTGACTGGAATTCATATTGATTGCGTTACGAAAGCGCATAAATAATAGATCTTTCTGGTGGAGTTCCTCTCACGGTCCGGGGGTCACCGAGACCAGGTAGTCACCGGGAGGACCACGTAACAGAATTGGGGGCTCGTCCAAATTACGATTTGCGGATTCGCAATTGGGTCTACGTCCGGGATCTAAAATTGTATAAAATAATAAAATAATATTTTTATTAATTAAAATTTATTAATTAAGTATTAATTGGTAAATTTTTGGGAAATTGGGGTAAAGTCTTGGGTGAAGGTTAACAGGTGTTAACGATAGGCACCATGGCGTTTGTGGCACAGAACTTTGCGGTAACCCCGAGTGAGGCACAGTTCCGAGCGTTACTAAAGTCGGACCTCTTGAAATTGGCCAAACATTTTAACTTGGAGGTCCGAACTAATTTGAGGAAGGCAGAGTTGCAGACCACGGTGATACAATCTATGGTGGGATTAGGAACATGGGACGAGTTAGCCTGGGAGTGGCTACCCGAAGAACCAGAAGACGTTGAGCTCCGGAAACTGGAGTTGCAATTACGGAGCCAGGAACGGATCAAAGAAGAAGAAAGGAAAGCAGAAAAGGAAAGAGCAGAAGAGGAAAGGAAAGCAGAAAAGGAAAGAGCAGAAGAGGAAAGGAAAGCAGAAGAGAGGAGGGAAGAGAAACAAGCAGAGGAAAGGAGAGTGGAACGAGAACTCCAGGAAAGGTTAAAAGAAGAAGAAAGGAAAGCAGAAAAGGAAAGAGCAGAAGAAGAAAGGAAAGCAGAAAAGGAAAGAGCAGAAGAAGAAAGGAAAGCAGAAGAGAGGAGAGAAGAGAAACAAGCAGAGGAAAGGAGAGTGGAACGAGAACTCCAGGAAAGGTTGGAAGGGAGAAAAGCAGAGGAGAGGAGAGCTGCCAGGGAACTCGAAGCAGAGGAGAGAAAAGCCGAAAGGGAGTTGAAGGAACATGATCTGGCGCTTCAGCAAGAGATTAAATTCAAGGAGCTGGATTTAATGAGAGAACGGGGAGAGATACCACCCTTGCTGACGGGGTCGACACCTAGCCAGAACACCTGGGAGGTGGGCAGACATGTGAGACTGGTTCCACCCTTCAGTGAAAAGGAAGTCACTCAATTTTTTCCTCACTTTGAGAAAGTGGCTCGACAGTTAAACTGGCCGGAGGAGGCCTGGACCATACTAGTGCAAAGTGTGCTGGTGGGTAAAGCTCAAGAGATTTATTCGGCGCTACCAATGGACCAATGTGCAGATTATGAGGTATTGAAGAAGCACATCCTCAAAGCCTATGAGTGGTTCCGGAAGCTTACCGGCAAAAATTCAGGAATGCCAGGAAGAGGGAGAGTGAGACCCATGTGGAGTTTGCTAGAGTGAAAGAAAATATGTTTGATCGGTGGTGTGAGTCAAAAGGAGTCGGGAACGACTTCGAAGCATTGCGTGACCTGATGCTGGTGGAGGAATTTCAACGGTGTGTCCACGAGGACATCAAAGTGTACCTGCAGGAAAAGAAAGTACCGAAGTTGTGGGACGCAGCCACCATGGCAGATGATTATGCCTTAACACACCGGATAGGGGTCCACGAACCTAACTCCTCGCCTAGATCTCCGCAGGGGAGGTGTGGAACAGCAGGTGCGGAGAACGACAATACATGGCGGCGGCCTCGAGATGAATATGGGGACAACACTGATACCCGAACTGTTCGAAATCAGGGGGCAACGGGCCCAAGACAAACTTATTTCCCGGGGGGCCCGAGGCAGACCACGAGTTTTTCCTCCGGGCCTACTTGCGCTTTTTGCAAGAAACCTGGACACTTGATGTCCAGTTGTTACCTCATGAAAAGGGAAAACCCAGAGCGGAGTCCGACTATTACCACTCCGAATGCGATGGCAAGCGTAAGAAATCGCCCACAGAAGAGTTACCAACCATTTATTTATGAGGGGCTGGTCTCACTCAAGGGAGACTTGACTAACCCAAGACCGGTTAGGGTTTTGAGGGACACAGGAGCCCATCAATCCTTAATGCTTGAAGGCATTTTGCCATTGTCAAAGAGTACCGCAACGGGTGATAGTGTTCGGTTACAAGGGATCGGTGGCTGTGTTAGTGCCCCACTTCATGTCATCCATTTGGAATCCGATTTGGTGTCAGGACCGGTCACCGTCGGTTTACAAGCCACGCTTCCTGTAGAGGGAGTATCTGTGATTATTGGGAATGATTTGGCCGGGGGGCAAATTTATGGTAACCCGAGGGTTGGTAAAGAGCACAGCAGGGAAAATAACACCACACCAGCTCGGGATGGCGACAAAAGTTCCAAGTTATTTGTAGGGGGACTGAACTTCAACACAGAGGAAGAAGTTCTGACCTCTGTCTTCAACAGATATGGGCCGCTGGTGGAAGTGCGGGTGGTAAAAGACAGGGAAACGCAACGGTCAAGAGGGTTCGGCTTTGTCACGTTTGCAAGCACAAGAGACGCCAGGGAGGCAGAGAAGAATTGGAATGGTAAGGATTTGGAAGGTCGGACCATAACAGTAGGGAAGGCATTTCGTAGGCGTCGAGAGGTCTACAGAAGAGGACCACTTGGCGGTAGTTTTGGTGTGGGCAGCAGCCGATATTACTATGGAGGCTCCCAGAGTTACGGCACCTCCCGAAAGAATGAATGTCAGAGCACTGGCCGAGAAGGAGACCGCCAGTCAGGTAACGGCTGGGACAAGGGGTCCCACCGTAACTGGTAGGAGTCTGGAGAAGTTGAAGCCCTATATACGGTGGAGCCGCCAAGCCGGGGCTCCTACACGGACTAACCGTGAACGCCGCGTTCTTAAAGGCGTCCATGTAATGAACTTTCCTCCCCGGACTAACCGTGAACTCCACATTCCTTAAGGCGTCCATGTAGGGAATACCCCGCTGGGCCTCCCGAAAAAGTGCTATAGAGAGGTTTAAATTTGGGGGCTTTGGTCACCACCTCTTAACCGTCATTAAGGAGAAACTAGAAGTGGTTGACGCTTGGTCCAGAGGGAATTAATCTGGGGGATTGTGTGAAATTTTGTTGCTTTATTTTTAAGTGACGACTGTGCACGGGGGGAACTGATGATTTGGGGGGGGGTGAGTTATCTGGTTTGTTTATCCAAGTTGGCCGGCAAAGTTTTCGCTGGGTTCAAACTTTCTTTCTTGAAGGGGGGGAGTGTTATGGATTTATGTGAATTACTATTCAGGTCTTTGCTTATCAATGAGTAGTCGATTAAAGGTTGTTGTGATTAAAGGGTCAGGAGCCCTTCTGGGAAAAAGGAGACCGGAAACGGAAGAAGAAAAGACACGAGGTCCTGGAGAAGCGACGATCTTCTTCCTCTTCCTCGCTGAGCTCCGACGCGAGTTGGTATCGATATTGAGCAGCGTGGAGGACGCTGTGTTTGAAAGCCCGTCTGACAAAAGGAGTTACCTGCGCGGGGTAATTACCCCTTGACACGTCAAGTTGCCGTAGGTTCGTGCACGGAACCAAGCGTCCGGCACAGTTCGCCTCACCGTCTACAAGGACGCGTACGGGTCGCACCTTGGGCCTCGCGCGCTGGGCAAGCCGCGCGTTGCTTTGCCCACTTTGCTTGGCAAGGAGGTGTGCGCTGCAGCCGTTGTTCCCGGTACGTGACGTGCACGTTTGGGAGCACGTCAGCCAGGGGTTCGTTCAACCGCCCGTGTGCGGAGAAGCCGACCTACACCTCGGTCTGGAGGGGCCCAGAGACATTGAGGGACAGTGGCCCAAGTGGTCGTGAGTGGGGAAAGGGGACACATATATAAGATGGCCATCTTTGTAATATTGATTGTTGATTGTTGATGGTTGTTGATTGCTCGGGGAATATATCATTGATTATTCCGGATCCTTGGTGTGGGGTTTCTTATTGACTGGAATTAATATTGATTGCGTTACGAAAGCGCATAAATAATAGATCTTTCTGGCGGAGTTCCTCTCACGGTCCGGGGGTCACCGAGACCAGGTAGTCACCGGGAGGACCACATAACACAGCCAACTGAATTCAGCCACCAACGATTTTTGAGATCAACATAGGCCACAAGGTCAGCACAGGCCAAAGGTCAACCACTATTTTCAAATCTCTAAAATCCTCAATTTTCATCTGCTTATCTTAAAATTTGAAGACACTTTGCATATCGGGTCACTGAATTGAACCACCAATTTATTTGTGAGGTCAAAAGGATGCTCAACTGAGTGCAATTCTACTTTGTTCACTTTTGCCAAGTGTCGCTCCATGAGTGATTTTTCATTTTGTATGTCTGTCTGTGAACAGGACATCTCAAAAAGTTGTGGGCGGATTCAAACAAAATTTGGCAGAGAGGTAGGGTATGTGACAAGGACGAAATGATTAGCTTTTGGTGAAGATCCGGATTTGGATCTGGCTGGTATAATTTTTAAAGTGATTCTTCACCATTGGGAGATAGGGCCAAAACTGACATATACATCTGACATATATGTTTGCAGGACATCTGAAAAAGTTATGGACGGATTTGGACGTTTTGAATGATTTGTTTGGAATGATTTTTTTTACCTCCACCACCAAAGGTGGATGGAGGTTATGTTTTCACTCCTGTCCCTGTCTGTCTGTCTGTCCGTTTGTCTGTCTGTGAACAAGATATCTCAAAAAGTTTTGGACGGATTTGGACGAAACTTGGTGGAGAGGTTGTGTATGTGAAGCCCAGATCGGTGGAGTGTTGCAGTGATGGTTGTCCTTCTGGAAGCTTCTCCCATCTCCACACAGGATCTCTGGAGCTCAGCCTAAGTGACCATCGGGTTCTTGGTCACCTCTCTTACCAAGGCCCTTCTCCCCCGATTGCTCAGTTTGGCCGGGCGGCCAGCTCCAGGAAGAGTCCTGGTTGTTCCAAACTTCTTCCATTTCAGAATTATGGAGGCCACTGTGCTCTTGGGAACCTTCAATGCAGCAGAATTTTTTTTGTAGGCTTCCCCAGATCTGTGCCTCGACACAATCCTGCCTCTGAGCTCTGCAGGCAGTTCCTTCGACCTCATGGCTTGGTTTTTGCTCTGATATGCATTGTCAGCTGTGAGACCTTATATAGACAGGTGTGTGCCTTTCCAAATCATGTCCAATCAATTGAATTTACCACTGGTGGACTCCAATCATTGTGTAGAAACATCTCAAAGATGATCAAGAGAAATGGGAGGCACCTGAGCTAAATTTCAAGTGTCATAGTAAAGGGTATGAATACTTATGTCAACGTGATATTTCAGTTTTTTATTTTTAATAAATTTGCAAAACTTTCTAAAATCCTGTTTTCTCTTTGTCATTATGGGGTATTGAGTGTAGATTGATGAGGGAAAAAATGAATTTAAACGATTTCAGCATAAGGCTGCAACATAACAAAATGTGAAAAAAGTGAAGGGGTCTGAATACTTTCTGAATGCACTGTATACGGTACTTCAATTTAAATAAAATGATATTAAAGATAGTTTTTTTAAATCCGGAAGTTTAGCGCTTTTGAAGCAGTCTTATACACCACCCTCTTTAAATGTCCAAAACTGCAGGTTCTTGGAAAAGTGATAAGAAGGTGATTCGTGTTCTACAGTGTTCAAGTATATAATTCAATTTAAATAAAATATAGATTGCAAAGGTCTAAATTAATTAATTCTGGGTTTTTACCATCATCTAACCAATGTCTATTACATCATGCTCTCCAACATGTTACATTAGTTATTTGTGCCTGTTGTTTGTGTCCTTTATAACATTCTTAAAAACTAAGTTTCCTGTTTGGAATGATTTTCAATTTTGTTTGACTGCCGGACAGGGAGACAGATTTTTTTTTTTTTTATCTCACTCCTCTCCGCATGCACAATGGGGACAAATTCAAAGCCAATGTACATTAAAATGGCAAACATGTCTTCCTATTCATGTTCTGATTCGTGTTCAAAATATAACATTCAATTTTCATAAGTTGGCCCTTGATCATAAACTGATAAGACGAAAGGACATGAAGCAATTTCTTAATCCTGCTTTTCATTTTGCATGTGTGGGGTATTGGGGTAATTATGTAGATGGATATTTTTCATCATCATCGTGAGCGTTCAAACAAGTAATGTACACACGTACGGCATAGGGGGAGAGTGTGGGTCGAAAACTCCGATGTTTTTGTACAAATACAACGAGCTTGCAGGTCTTGCCTGCACTGGTGGATCCAATGCCCGTGGTCAGAACTGAGCGAGGCATGATCTTTGCCGCGTATTTCAGGAACTGAGACTTGCCCGTACCAGGGTCTCCAACAAGCAGCAGGTGTGACTCACCTGGGAATGACAAAAAAGAAGAAAAAGATACTCAGGTGGTGAGACTAACCCCAAAATCAACACATGCTTATGCAATGCCATCTCCAATCCAACCGTTCACGTCCCGTACCCACCACGAACTCGTGTCCCAGACGCGTCCACCCTGGGAACCCCTCCAGCAAGGGTGAGCGCCACAGCCAGCTTCACCACATACATCCCAAACACCTGTGGGCAGAGACTGGCAAGGATCTTGTCACGTCCTGTACGAGAAGGAAAGGGGACAGCAGTTTGTAATCCACTGTTAGATATTGGATGTTCCATTCATTTAAAGACACTTCACACAACTGTTATTCTTATGGACGTCCACCTCGAGAGCAATTAACATGACTGAAGGTTGAGGCAATCATTTTAGCCATAAATGGAGGAACTCATGAGAACAGCTGGTGTACAAGGTGCATTCAACAAAGCGTTTTCACATGAGGATGTGGTTTCATTCACAGACACATACTCTCTTCTCCCAAACCCCCACACACCATATCCTAATGTCACAATGGATACTGGGAATGAGTGAGGTTATTCAGCGAGTGGAGACGACGGCTTGCTGGCAGACCGCAACAAATTATGCTGCCAATCTCTACCTCCCTTACTGGCTATAAACTACCATGCAGAGAGTAATGCTGCCTGAACCGTCTTAGGATGGGTGTCAGGCGCTTCAATGCATGCATGCGCTCTTGGAACCTCACAAACACCGCAACCTGTGACTGTGGTGAGACATAGACGGCTGATGTTTTACATGGCCTTGCCTCTTGTCCTCTCCCAGTCTTCCAAGGTTGAGCGTTTTTCTTTTTAACCCCCACAATCCCACATCAGAGTACTCTCCCCAATTCCAGAGCTGAACACTCACCGCTCTCTTCCCTCATCCCTCAATTCTCTCACCTGTGTAATTTAATCCCTGGAACTCTTGCCTTGCCAGTCTCATCTTTCAATAGTGCTGCTCAGTGTCATCACACACTCTCTCCCACACCCACTACTGCTCTCATCTACTATCGTTCTCCCCCTCCCACTTCTTTCCTTTTTTCCACTCACGTACAATGTCTTTGTAACCCCATTGTCCTGTGATCCTCTGTCAACCTGTGAATATGCTTCCCCGTCATTTACCTTCTCCACGAGCCAAGATTTCTGAAATCAAAATGAGAATTGGCATCAGGTAATTCATCCAGCAAAGGACAAACGTCGATACTGAGTTTTGCTTCATGGGCACAGGCAATTTATTTTTTGACCTCAGAGGAGTCAAAGTTCTGTAAAACTGATGGGGATGCCAAAGGGAACATCACCCTGACTGAGCGCAACAGTGGGAATGTTCAAGATCACATTGTAAGGATGCAGATCCAGCCACAGAGCAAGTCATCTGGTTCCCAGAAATACAACCAAGTCCTCGTCTTGTCCACTCTGAGCCTGGGATGTCAGTGGTTCGAACCCCAGCCGACTCGGACCAAAGACTTTTAAAATGGTACATGCTGCTTGACGCTTAGCAATCAGAAAGGAGAGAGCATGGACAAACAACTATAGGTTTGCAACCATTGCACAGGCCTGATGTGCCCAATGGCTGCCTGTCTTGAAGATCCTTTTAAGGGAACTTGTATTACTAATTTTTGTTAGTTTTAGCAGCTTGAACATGAAGCCAAAAACTCTTTTTTTTAAAAACATTTTCAACCAAAGGAATACATCACATGGACAAGAAAATATGAAATAAAAAATAAGTTAAATTAAAATCTAAATTACATCACATTATGTAATACTTTTGGCCACCGCTGTAAAACGTAAGAGGAAGACAGAGCGAACGTCCAAGGAACAGGAAAAACTAACCAGAAAACGGGTCATGTGCGTGGCGCTCCCAGAACTGGCGGAAGTCCCTCTGCGCATCTTCGCTTACATTCTGGCTGCAAGCTCCGTCATTGGCCACCTCGAGGTGGTTCGCTCGTATTGCCAAGTCAATGTCACAGCGATTACCAAGCACCAACGGTTTCCAGCGTTGTATCACCACGCCATAGACTTTCACGTCATCCCCTGGACAAAGGAACAGGGGAAGGGTAACAAAGATGAGGCCTGTCAATTGCTAGGAACCACGTGTCAAGGGCCCCCACTGAACCCTAATCTAGCGATGCACACAATCCCCCTGGATTCCCAATACAATGTATAACTGAAGCCATTCTCGTCGTACACCCGGGTCATTTGGACCATTGTCTTGAAAGCTCACAAATGCAATCCAACTTTCCATTTTAAAGTGCAATGCAAGAGATGTGAAATTAACTAAAGAGCCAGAAAAGAGAAACACATCTCAAAATTCCCAACCAAGAAAATCCCCACCCACCCCTTTTGAAAATTAGGTAAAGCTAATTGTTTCACCAACAAACCAAAAAATAATAACTTTTTAAAACATGAAGTATTTACACTCCAGCTTCAAAACACGACAGAGTTCCCACTCCAGAGACTATTTACACTGCAGACGCAGAGATCCCCAAGGCAGTGTTCTGGGCCCTGTGCTTTTTCTGGTCTTCATCAATGATCTCTCCGACTCTCTGCAAAATCCTCTCTATCTCTTTGCTGATGACTCCACTCTCTGCCGCTCCATACCTCATCCCTCAGATCGGCAGTGTGCAGCCTCCTCACTCTCTGCAGACCTGGACAAAATCACAGACTGGGCAAACAAGTGGAACATGTCTTTCAATCCTGACAAATCTCACACTCTTACGATGTCTCTCCGAAAAGACCGTCTGGAAAACCCTCCCATCTACTTTCTCAACAATCCTCTCAAAGAAGTTCTATCACTCAAACATTTTTTGGTCTCACTATCTGCCATGATCTTTCCTGGGAAAACCACATTTCCAAGCTGGCCTCCAAAGCCAGTCGCCGACTGGGCATCCTCCGTCGTGTGAAGTCCTTCTTTTGGGACACCTGAGGTCCTCAACACATACAAGGCTTTCATCCACAGCTCAATGGAATACTGCTCTCCCCTCTGGGCTGGTGCTCCTGTCTCACACCTAGCTCGGCTTCACGTTCAAACCAAAGCTTTCAGAATCATTGAAATCTCGCGTGAAGAAGCTGACTCTGAGGGCCTTTCACCCGCTCACCGCAGGCAGGTTGGTGGTCTGTCTTCTACCGACTCCTCTCCGGCCTGGCTCCCCCAGATCTGTCTGTGCTCTGTCCCCCAAATATTCCTACAGGTCACAAAAGATCTGCCAGCAACCCTCTTCTGGTGAAACTGCCAAAATCAAGACTGTCTGCTCACCTTCACTCTTTCATTCCTCTTTACTCCCACCTCTGGAACAAACTCCCTCACTCTCTTCAATCCCACACCTCCCTCCAGGTCTTTAAAACAGCTGTACACCACCATCTCTTATCTTCCCCCATCCAAAACCTTTATCTTTTCTAACCCTGTCAATTCACCCCAGATTCACTTTTTTGAAATAGCGACTTCTTTCCTTGAAGTCCTAGCAGTGTCCATTTGTTTTTACCTCACCCACCCCTCCATTCCCCTGCCCCCTCCCCCAAGCCCTCTCCCTTCCACAGATCTGCCGATGTCCCTGTGTGCTTTCCTCCCTCTCCCCATCTCGTCTCCCGCTCCCTTTATTATATGTTTTATGTGTCAGTTTATGTTTTTTTTGTGATTCATGTTAGATCTTGCACGAGCCTCGATCTTGTATACAAAAAAAAACAAAAAAAAATTAACATGACATTGTATTTACAATATTTACATATATATTATATACAGAGCCAAAAAATCTATAATTTACAAATTATATATTGACAATTTATATATTTTGAATATTTACAAAGTATTTAAAATAGTTGCATATTTACAGATGCAAAAAAATGCACATTTGATGCTTAAATTGAGCAGAGTATGATGTGATTCTTATAATTTTGAAAGTCTCACAAAAAAGGTCATGCAAGTCAATGACATCAATGTTTTAGAAAGTGTGGATGATCAGTCGAACAACACATGCTACCCAAGCCACCATACACCATCTGCTACACCTCAGCTGACACCTGCTCATATGCCGGATAGTCCAGACTCTCAAGGCCAGAACGCTGATGCCAACGAGACAGGCCAAGGCTGAGTTCAGTCTGGGCAGCACCCTCAAGAAGGAGGATGCACAGATAACGAGGACGCTGTCTCACGCATCACATCGAGACGGTTGTGGTAGCCAAGCGCACCGGCTGTCCTGGTGCTCCCCCCAAATGGGCGTCTGCACAGCTCATCCTGGCCCAGGTCGCTGACTTTTACAAGAAGGCCAAAATACCCACTCCACTGTCTCTGACCACCAGGCATGCGTGCACGTTGCTCATTCAGCTTCTGGACACAAACGGTAAGATGAGGGAGATCCCGACCGCGCTTAGATCAACCCCGGCCATGCTCGCCAAGCTGCAGGCCATGGAACAACGACTGGATGCAACCTTCCGGTTGTGGCTGGCCAATTTTGAGCAGCTGGTCACAAATCCGGAGGATCACCTGTTGCTGCAGTCGATGAAGACTGACTGCATAGCATCTTTCGGCACCTACGAGCACCTACAAGGTCCTGTCGCAGAAGGTGCGCCGTCACCAGGTTCGTGAGCAGGCCGAAGCAGAACGGCGCAAAATCTAGGCCGAAGCAAAACGGCGCAAGGTGCTGCTAGTTGTTGTTAGCCAGCAGCAACGATGAAAGTGATGCGACTGCCACTCGGAGCAATCATCGCAGCAAGCACACCGACCCCAGGACGTTCTACAAGTTGTTGAGCATAACCGGGCTAGTGAATTGAACCTGCATTTGAGGAAGTGAGCAGCAGAAGCCACACTAACTATTTTGTCACGTTTTAAAAAGAAAATAACGAAAATTTGTCATGTTTCGAAGAGAGAATAATAAAGAATTTCATTGGTTACTCGATTACCCAATTTTCCCCAAAAAATTAACACAATTCCTTCCAATTTTGATCCCACCACCTTTTAGAGGCCATTTTAGGAATCAGTCACCTTGAATTACTATAATAAAGTGTTCTTACTTTTATGAAATTCGAAAAATCTGACATTTGGCCAAAGTAACCCATCATCGAAGGTACCCAATTTTTACCCGATCCTGGTTGGGGGTTCTAAGCAAAATCGAAAATCCGAAATATTTTACAGAAATGCTATATGGGGCGAGTATAACAAAAAAGTATGACTATCAATATGGGATTTTTTTTTTTCTTTATCAGGGCATTTGACGCACCCGAAGGTATACTCAGCTTCTCATGGCAGAGATGGCGTCTACTCATGAACAACAACAACAACAACAACAACAACAACATGCATTTTAAAAGGCCATTTTCCCTACTAGAGCGGGGGTTCGCCTTGCGGTCCCCATGACAATCTTCTCCATTTTGCCCTATTTTCTGCATCTCTCCTTGTTAACCCCCTTGCCCGCATTTCTTCTTCCACCATCTTTAGCCAAGTCTTTCTCGGTCTTCCCCGTCCTCTACTTCCTTCTACATTCATTTCCATCACTCTTCTCAACCAGTCACTTTCATCCTTCTTCAACACATGACCAAACCATCTCAACCTGTTCCTCTTCACAGCATCAATCACAGGCTCTATTCCCATCATCTTTCACAATTCATCATTTGTCTTCCTCTCTCTCAACGATACTCCGCACATCCGTCAAACCATTCGCATTTCCACCCTTTCCAACCTTCGTTGCTGCTCTACGTTCATTACCCATGTCTCGCTCCCATAAATCATCACACTTCTCACACATGCAGCATACACCTTTCCCTTCAGCTTCAACGACGCTCCCCTCATCATCAGCACGCCACTCAGTTCCCGAAACTTCTTCCATGCACATCTCACTCAAGCAACCGTTGCCGAGTCTGATCCACCTTCTCCATTCAGCATGTCTCCGAGGTAGCAAAATGTTTTCACACCTTCCAGCTTCACGCCGTCTTCAAGATCCAACTCAACATTTCCTCCATCTGCAGCTCCCTCTGTGCACACCTTACATTTGAATGTAGCTGCCACACTGGTTAATGACCCTCTCACACCACTACATTTTTGATGAACCCACTCAGCGCACATTGTACATTGAATGGAGTTCACTCCGACACCCCTCCTACACACAGCACAGGGCCACTTCCCAGTTCTTTCCACCTCACCACATGCTTTACCACTTGCCATCACCTTCGTCTTTCCGATATTCACCTTCAGACCTTTTGTCTCCATACATTCCTTCCACTTGTTCATCTTTTCCTTCAGTCCATCCATACTTTCCGCAATCAACACCAGATCATCTGCATATAACAACTCCCACGGTAAACCCTCCTTTACGTTCTGAGCCAGCACCTCCATCACAGCTACAAATAGTAGTGGACTTAGTACCGACCCCTGATGCACTCCCACCTTCACCTCAAACTCACCACTGTTCTCGTCCTTCGTCCTTACAGCTGTGCGCGCTCTTTTGTACATTGCCATCACTACTCTGATCAACCATTCCTCCACTCCTAACTTCCTCAATGCCCATGTCAATACTTTGTGTGGAACCCTATCGAATGCTTTCTCCAGATCAACAAACCCAAGAAACAACTTCTTCCTCTTCTCCATGTACTTCTCCTGCAACTGCCTCACAATGAAAAGCACGTCTGTCGTTCCTCTTCCTGGCATAAATCCAAACTGCATTTCGTCGATCTTCACTTTCTTCCTTATCGTCCTCTCCAACACCCTTTCCAATACCTTCATTCCATGCTCCAATAACTTTATCGCTCGGTACGAGCCACACTCCAGAGGGTCACCTTTCCCCTTGTATAGAGGGACGAGGGTACTCAGTTCCCAATCCACTGGAATGCGGCCTTCTTTCACCACCAGATTACAGATCTCTGTCGTTCTCTTCACACCCCAACTTCCTGCTGCCTTCAACATATCTCCCACAACTCCCGTCGGCCCTCCCGCTTTTCTACCCTTCATTGCTTTTATCGCTTCCTCGACTTCCTTCTCAGTTATCTTCTCTGCCGGTCCTAAAACTGGGTTACTCTCTATGTTGCCATCCCATTCATTCTCTGTATTCAACAGCATTTCCATATATCTTTTCCATCTTCTTTTAATTCCATCTGGGTCGACAACGATTTGTCCCACTTCATCCTTCAAGCAACTCACCCCCATCACATCACACCTCTCTTTCGCTATCTGCTTTGCAATCCTGAATACTGCTTTCTGACCCTCTTCCGAATCCAAGCGTTCTCCGAACATTTTCCTGCATGCCTCCTGCGCCTTTGCTACCTCTTTCTTTGCAGCCTTCCTGGCTGCCTTATAACTTTCATGCTCTGCTGTTTCTGCTCCCGTACCCTTCGCCTTCTGCCACTCCTTGAACTTCTTCCACTTCTTGTCAGTCCTCTTTCCAACTTCATCATCCCACCACCATGTTTCCGAGTGCCTCGGTGGTCCTTTTGTCCATCCACATACCTCACCAACGGCTCCCAACAGACTAGCTTTCATTGACACCCAACCACTTTCAAGCTCAACCACATCATCCTCGACCCTACTCAGCCTCTCGTTTAATGCCTCCCTTACTGTCACCTCTTTCAACCTCCACACCTTCATTCTCGGTTGGTACTTCACCCGCCGAGCTCTCCTCGCACCTTTCACCCTTATGTCGCAGACATCCAAGTGGTGCTGTGAAACAGCCTCCTCCCCCGGGATCATCTTTGTGTCCCGGAGGTGCTGGTGCCCCCTATCTCGGCTACGCACCATCAGGTAGTCAACAGTCATCGTCGACCCACCTGACGTGTATGTAACAAGCTTATTATCCTCTTTCTGGAACTGAGTGTTACAAATCAACAAATCAGCTCCATCAGCAAACTCGAAAATCCTTTCACCTTCTCCATTTCTCACACCATATCCATAACCCCCATGAACTCCGTCAAAACCATCCATACTCCTTCCCACATGTCCATTTAGGTCTCCTCCTACCACAACAACGTCCTCATCTTTCACGTTTTCCATCAGCTTCTCTATCGCACACCAGAACTTGTCCTTCTCTTCATCGCTTCGACCAACCTGCGGAGCATATCCCGAGATGACGTTCACCAAGAGCTTTCCGATCATCATTTTCACCATCATCAACCTTTCACTCACTCTAGTCACACTCACCACACTGTCTACAAACTCCTCAGAAAACAGGACACCAACACCATTCACGCCCTCCAGGCACCCTTCCACATAAACTTGTATTTCTGTCCCTGCCTACCCTTCACCATTCTCACACCACTTCCCCTCCATCTTGTCTCTTGCACACAACATAGGTCTACTCATGAAGGAACCAGGAAATGAAACCTTGCATTTCATTGTAACCAAACGCTTTGCTGAATGAATTAATCGGTGCATATTTGGTTAAGGACAAGCAAGGTGGGGGAAAGAAAAACATGCCCCCCCCTCCACCGCACCACACCTTCAACCCTGTTAATGTTGATATGGACTCACCAGACTTGCATCTGTCGACCAAATCATTTTCCAAAATAACGACGATGGAGCGAGGGATGGTACCTATAGTAAGCTTCTGCACCTGCAGTCAGAAATGTCAGAAATGTATTTTAAAATAAACCAAGGATACCGCAAAACATTGCTAATGAAACTGAAAAAGAATCGTTAAAAGAGAATAGTTGAAAATCGCTAATCGTTTCGAAGAATCGTAAAAAAAAAAAAAATCAAAAAATCGCTAAGCGTTAAAAAGAATCGTTAAACATTGCTAATCATTAAAAAGAATCGCTAAAAACGCTAACCATTAAAAATAATCGTTAAAAACCACCAATCGTTAAAAATCGCTAATTGTTAAAAAGAATTGCTAAAAAGCTCTAATCATAAAAAAGAATCGTTAAAAACCGCTAACCATTAAAAATAATCGTTAAAAACCGCGTCGTTAAAAATAATCGTTAAAAACGACCAATCGTTCAAAAGAATCCTTAAAAATCGCTAATCGTTAAAAGAATCCTTAAAAATCGCTAATCGTTAAAAGAATCCTTAAAAATCGCTAATCGTTAAAAGAATCCTTAAAAATCGCTAATTGTTAAAAATCACTAATCGCTAATCGTTAAAAAGAATAGTTAAAAATCGCTAATCGTTAAAATCAATCGCTAACGAGAACGCCGCTCAGTAGAGCACATACTTCACCGTGGGTGGCCGCTCCTGAGCCGTATCTTCCAATGGTAAAAAATCCTTCAAAAAATTCCTGGATCCGGAATAATATCCTGAGCTTCACCAAAAACTAATCAATTCTTCCTTATCCCAAGGGCAATCATCCCACCAACATTCATCCAAATCCGTTCAGAACTTTTCCAGATATCTTGTTGACACACACACACACACACACACACACACACACACACACACACACACACACACACACACACACGATCGAATGCATTACTCCCTAGCGGGAGTAAAAATCTCGATTTTTATTACCTGCACCACCGTAGGTGCATGGGGGTTATGTTTTCACCCCTGTCTGTTTGTTTGTGAACAAGATATCTCAAAAGGTTGTGGACGTATTCGGACGAAATTTGGCAGAGATGTAGCGTATGTGACAAGCACGAAATGATTAGATTTTGGTGAAGATCCGGATTCGGATCCGGCTACTAGAATATTTTAAACGCTTCTTCACCATTGGTAGATAGGACCAAAAACGACACATAGCAGGATATCTCAAAAAGTTGTGGACGGAATTGGATGAAACTTGGTGGAACGGTTGTGTGTGTGACAAGGAAGAATCTATTCGATTTTGGGGAAGATCTGAATATGGATTCGGATATGAGAATTTTTTTATTTTTTTTTTAAAGTGATTCTTCACCATTTAGTGATAGGGATAAAACCAACATATAGCAGGATATCTCAAAAACGTATGGACGGATTTGGACGAAACGTGGTGGACAGATTGTGTGTGTGACGAGGAAGAATCGATTCAATTTTGGTGAAGATCTGAATATGGATTCGGAATTGAAAATTATTTAATTTTAACCGATTCTTCACCATTGAGAGATCGGGCGAAAAGCGATAAATAACATGATATTTAAACGTCATGGACGAGTTATAACTAAACTTGGTGGACGAGTTGGTTCGGTGACAAGAACAAGCCGATTAGATTTTGGTTCAGGTTCGAATCCAGATCCAGACTATCAGTGGGATACAAAACATAAACTGTTCAGCCTGGCAGAGGTGTGCGTTCTGCCGCTGATGCAGTGCCCCGTTTCCAGCATGCTGATACTCGTTTAGCCGACCTCGGAAGGATGCCAGGCCAAGTCAAACGACGACAGGGGCTCAAACTGAAGACCCGAAGAGCTTAAGCCAGCCACCTTAACCGTTAAGCCTACACTATGTTTAATACTCGATGAATGGCGTCCTTACGTAAGGAAAGATTAAAGCGATACTCGATTGATAGCTTGAAACAATAAACAAACCTGCTCCTGAATCTTGACCTCCTGGTAGTCCCGACAGCAAGAGGGTTTTGCATCACCAGAGGGCCCGATGAAGTGCGTCGAGGAGCAACCACCGGTGAAGGGACACCTGGCAGGCACCGCCAGCGTGTGGTATCGCTCCGGGTCCGCTCGAACCACAAACTCGTGCCGGCATTTCATGCACACGTATTCCCGGCTGTACTCGAGCAGACGGGCCGTCCCCGTGCGAATCACAGTGCCCGACACACAGAGCAGGCGCCCGAGGTCCACAGCACGGGGAACACGGTCTCGCATCAGCTCGGGACACTGTGGTAAACCTGAGGATGGATCGTTCGAGACAATGGTGGGATGCAGACAGGTGGCACATTGTGCATGTGTTCAAAGGCCTTTGTGCCAAAAAACAAAATAGATTAAAAAATTGATAATTTGGGGATCATACCATGCCAAACTCCTGACAAACACACTCCCACATTCTGTCTCTCCGTCACCCTCTCTCTGTGTCCGTCTCTCCGTCACCCTCTCTCTGTGTCCGTCTCTCCGTCACCCTCTCTCTGTGTCCGTCTCTCCGTCACCCTCTCTCTGTGTCCGTCTCTCCGTCACCCTCTCTCTGCGTCCCTCTCCGTCACCCTCTCTCTGTGTCCGTCTCTCCGTGTCCGTCTCTCTGTGTCCGTCTCTCCGTCACCCTCTCTCTGTGTCCGTCTCTCCGTCACCCTCTCTCTGTGTCGGTCTCTCCGTCACCCTCTCTCTGTGTCCGTCTCTCCATCACCCTCTCTCTGTGTCCGTCTCTCCGTCACCCTCTCTCTGTGTCCGTCTCTCCATCACCCTCTCTCTGTGTCCGTCTCTCCGTCACCCTCTCTCTGTGTCCGTCTCTCCATCACCCTCTCTCTGTGTCCGTCTCTCCATCACCCTCTCTCTGTGTCCGTCTCTCCATCACCCTCTCTCTGTGTCCGTCTCTCCGTCACCCTCTCTCTGTGTCCGTCTCTCCGTCACCCTCTCTCTGTGTCCCTCTCCGTCACCCTCTCTCTGTGTCCGTCTCTCCGTCACCCTCTCTCTGTGTCCGTCTCTCCGTCACCCTCTCTCTGTGTCCGTCTCTCCGTCACCCTCTCTCTGTGTCCGTCTCTCCGTCACCCTCTCTCTGTGTCCGTCTCTCCGTCACCCTCTCTCTGTGTCCGTCTCTCCGTCACCCTCTCTCTGTGTCCGTCTCTCCGTCACCCGCTCTCTGTGTCCGTCTCTCCATCACCCTCTCTCTGTGTCAGTCTCTCCATCACCCTCTCTCTGTGTCCGTCTCTCCATCACCCTCTCTCTGTGTCCGTCTCTCCGTCACCCTCTCTCTGTGTCCGTCTCTCCGTCACCCTCTCTCTGTGTCCGTCTCTCCGTCACCCTCTCTCTGTGTCCGTCTCTCCGTCACCCTCTCTCTGTGTCCGTCTCTCCGTCACCCTCTCTCTGTGTCCGTCTCTCCGTCACCCTCTCTCTGTGTCCGTCTCTCCGTCACCCTCTCTCTGTGTCCGTCTCTCCGTCACCCTCTCTCTGTGTCTGTCTCTCCGTCACCCTCTCTCTGTGTCCGTCTCTCCATCACCCTCTCTCTGTGTCCGTCTCTCCGTCACCCTCTCTCTGTGTCCGTCTCTCCGTCACCCTCTCTCTGTGTCCGTCTCTCCGTCACCCTCTCTCTGTGTCCGTCTCTCCGTCACCCTCTCTCTGTGTCCGTCTCTCCATCACCCTCTCTCTGTGTCCGTCTCTCCGTCACCCTCTCTCTGTGTCCGTCTCTCCGTCACCCTCTCTCTGTGTCCGTCTCTCCGTCACCCTCTCTCTGTGTCCGTCTCTCCGTCACCCTCTCTCTGTGTCCGTCTCTCCGTCACCCTCTCTCTGTGTCCGTCTCTCCATCACCCTCTCTCTGTGTCCGTCTCTCCGTCACCCTCTCTCTGTGTCCGTCTCTCCGTCACCCTCTCTCTGTGTCCGTCTCTCCGTCACCCTCTCTGTGTGTCCGTCTCTCCGTCACCCTCTCTCTGTGTCCGTCTCTCCATCACCCTCTCTCTATGTCGGTCTCTCTCTCTCACCCCACATAATTTGAAAGACATGTCCTTGCGTGTTTAACACACCTGAAACACGGGTGTGCAGGTTCTTCTTAACGGTGAATCCCGCTGACTCTGCGAGAGACTCCAGCAGGGAGGCAGAGGCCCGCTGGAGCACAGCATCAAACGCTCTGAGGGCGACCTCCGGCTGGGAGAGAAGCGCCTCCCCGGCCTCCATTGCACACTCGCAAAGGTTGATGGTGTTCAGCAGGACCGGGTAATGCTCTTCAGGGTCCTCGGCTTGCAGAGCACCTAGGAGGTCATTCCGATGGTGTTCCAGCAAGTAGGAGGCGAACTCCCGTTCAGTGTTGGTCCAGGATTCATCCGAGAGAGCCATTCGGACATCTGAAACCACGGGAGCAGCACCGGTACCGGTACCGCAGAAGGTAAATAAGATACCGAGCCGAAACGACCTCTTATTGGTTTAATGGCCGCACAATTTGTAAACTTGGCGCCATATGTTAGAACCACTTCCGCTCTCACTCCGTCTGTGTTCACTTCCCGATGATTCTCATTCTCACTCCACAGTCACGTAAAGTGTAAATCCGTAACACAAGGACCGAGTCCGCTTCGTACGAACAACGTAAACGAAAATGACACCGTGTTACTCGCGCTAACAACACCATCATGACCACAAACCTGGAGCTTTAACCGCCAAACTTAATATGTGAGAAGGTGAACACCAGCCAACTTTGTCCAATACGACACATATACACTCTGTTTTCACACCTTGAGTAAAGGTTGGGGTTCCAAGCTTTAGCTTTTGTGTCTTTCCGCGTCATTTCCGTTTGTCTGCGCCCGTCAACATTTATACCTACGTCACGTGTGACGTCACCCTTTCCCCCTTCTGTGCCCCTCACATCTCCAGCCTCCATCCCATTCTCATCTCGCTCTCAGAGATCAATTAAACATTAATTTATTTATTTTAGGTCATTGAAGGAGCCGTGCTCCCACGTCGATCGGAAGAATGGACGCGACAAAAAGCTGGAATTCGTCCGAGTTGCTTTATTCAAACAAAACAGCTCAGGTACTCTCTAAAAGCCCGTTTATCGAGCAGCAATATATATACACACATTATCCCGGAGCGTTTGCCCAGGAACGGCGAGAGGGGGCGTGACCAGGCGTCCTGGCTGCGGCCTGACAAGTTGAGGGCGAGCCTGCCCGGGCATGCCCGGGCGTTCCGACCGAGGCCTGGCAAGTTGAGCGCGGGCCTGCCCGGGCGTCCTGGACAAGCCCGGCATGGTGATCGCTCCACGTCCTTGATAGGTGCAAGGCGATTGTGAAAACCCAGCGGTAGCCGCTACACACGTCCCCCCAGAATCGACTTGCACCGGCAGGGTCAATTTAAGGGGGGTCCTGATGACCCGGCCAAAGCGACCCCTGGCGGGTCGTGGGGGGGGGGGGGGGTCCGGTGTGGTGGTGGGCGGTCGAGTGGGGGGCACCGTGGACGGGGGGCGGCCTCGCCACGGCGGAAGGACCAACCGTGGCGGTTGGTCGATGTCCACGTGCGCCGGCTTGAGGCGGTCCACCGCAATCCGGTCCGACCTGCCGCCGATGTCGATAACGAACGACTTGTCGTCCCGTCGCAGGACCCGGAAGGGCCCGTCGTACGGCGGCCGGAGTGGCCCCCGATGTGCGTCATGACGCACAAAAACATACTCCGCTGTGCGAAGTGCTGGGGGGACGTAGGACTGGGGGTCACCGTGGTGGGATGTTGGCACGGGGGCAAACCGTCGGGCGGCCTCCTGGAGGTCCGAGCGCTGGCGAGCTGCGGACCAGGGACTGGTAGCGTCGGGCACGAACTCGCCCGGGACGCGTAGCGCCTGGCCTTAGACAAGCTCGGCGGTGGATGCCCGGAGGTCCTCCTTGGGGGCCGTGCGGAGGCCCAAAAGGACCCACGGCAGCCGGTCGGCCCAACCGCCGTCCTGAAGGCCGGCCCTGAGCGCGGCCTTCATGGAGCGGTGGAATCGCTCGCACAACCCGTTGGCTTGGGGGTGGTAGGCCGTAGTACTGTGGAGCTTGACCCCCAGGTTGCGGGCGACCGCGCCCCACAGCTCGGAGGTGAACTGTGGTCCGCGGTCTGACGAGATGTCCGCCGGTGCGCCGAAGCGGGCGACCCAGGTGGCGATGAAAGCCTGCGCCCCGTCGGCGGTGGTGGTGCAGACGAGGGGAACGGCCTCTGGCCACCTGGTGGTCCTGTCCACCATGGTGAGCAGGTGTGTGAACCCCCGTGACGGGGGGAGGGGGCCCACCAGATCCACGTTGACGTGGTCGAAACGTCGTTCGGGCACGGTGAAAGGTGCCAGCGGGGCCTGGGTGTGTCGGTGGACCTTGGCCTGTTGGCAGGCTGTGCAGGTGCTGGTCCAATCGCGGACGTCCCGTCGAAGGCCGTGCCAGACGAATCGTGCCGACACCAGCTTCTGGGAAGCTTTCCGGCCCGGGTGGGAAAGGCCGTGGAGGGAGGCGAAGATGCGGCGTTGCCAGGTAACGGGCACGATGGGGCGAGGCTGGCCTTGGGAGACGTCGCAGAGCAGGACAGTGTCCGCGAAGGGGATGTCGGCCAGGCGGAGGCCCGTGTCCGCCGCCCGGAGGGCTTGCACCGTGGTGTCGGTGGTTTGGTCCGCCGCCATAAGCGCGAAGTCCACGCCGAGGTGGACCGCGTTCGCGCTGGCCAGAGAAAGACAGTCGGCCACGGCGTTGTTTTTTCCGGCGACGTGCCGGATGTCCGTGGTAAACTCCGACACGGCGGAGAGGTGGCGCTGTTGGCGGGCCGACCACGGCTCCGTGACCTTGGCCATTGCGTAAACCAACGGCTTGTGGTCGACGAACGCCGTGAAGGGTCGGCCCTCCAGGAGGTGGCGGAAATGACGAACGGCCAGGTGTAGACCGAGGAGCTCATGGTCAAGCATGCTGTATTTGAGCTCGTTCGGCCGGAGCTGCCGGATGAAAAAAGCGAGTGGCTGCCAAACCCCGTTCACCCATTGCTCATGTACGGCGCCCACCGCGTAGTCGGAGGCATCCGTGGTGAGGGCGATGGGAGCGTTGAGCACCGGGTGAGCGAGCAGTGTTGCGTCGGCGAGGGCCCGCTTTGAGCTTTGGAAGGCCGCGTCCATTGCTGCGGACCAGACGATGTCGTGCTTGGCCGGCTTGCCCCGGAGGGCTTCGTAGAGGGGCCGCATGAGTTGAGCAGCATGGGGCACGAAGCGGTGATAGAAATTCACCATTCCCAGGAATTCCTGCAGGGCCTTTATGGAGCGGGGACGCGGAAACGTGGTGATGGCCTCGACCTTGGTTGGCAGCAGCACGGCCCCGTTCTTGGTGATGTGGTGGCCCAAAAAATCAACGGCCGTCGTGCCGAAGTGGCATTTGGCCGGGTTGACGATGAGGCCGTGCTCGCTGAGGCGCCCGAACAGTGTTCGGAGGTGGAGGAGGTGCTCGGCCCGGGACGTGCTGGCGACGAGGATGTCGTCCAGGTAAACGAAGAGGAACGGCAGGTCACGCAGCACGCCATCCATCAAGCGCTGGAACGCCTGAGCCGTGTTCTTGAGACCAAACGGCATCCGTAGGAATTCGAATAAGCCGAACGGCGTGATGACTGCCGTTTTAGGGACATCGGCCGCCCTGACAGGTACCTAGTGATATCCCCGTATGAGGTCGATTTTTGAAAAAATGACCCGTCCCGCCAGACGGGCGGAGAAGTCTTGGATGTACGGGATCGGATACCTGTCGGGGGTGGTAGCATCGTCAAGACGGCGGTAGTCGCCACATGGGCGCCAGCCGCCCCCTGGCTTTGGGACGATGTGTAGTGGCGAAGCCCACGCGCTATCGGAGCGCCGCACGATGCCGAGGTGTTCTAAAGCGTCGAACTCGGCTTTGGCCACGGCGAGCTTGGCTGGGTCGAGGCGGCGGGCTCTGGCGTAGACCGGCGGGCCCGTGGTTGGTATGTGGTGCTCGATCCCATGTCGTACTGCAACGGCCGAAAACGTCGGCCGCGTGAGGGCCGGGAACTCCGTGAGCAGGCGAGCAAACTCGTTCGCCGCCGGGAGGGCGCATGCCAGCTCGGTCGGAGCGGAGCTGCTCAATGTGCATACCAGGGAGCTGAAGGTTTCGGCGTTGATTAGGCGACGCCGTTGGACGTCCACCAGCAGTCCGTGTGCGCAGAGGAAGTCGGCGCCTAGCAGAGCCATGGGCACGTTTGCGGTTACAAACGTCCAAGTAAAGCGTTGGCCGCCGAAGCAGAGGGTGACGTTGCGTGGGCCGACGGTGCGGATGGCCGATCCGTTGGCCGCAACCAAGGAGGGGCCGCAACCCGCGGACTGCCTGTCCTGGTCAGAGGCGGGTATGACGCTCAGTTGGGCGCCGGTGTCGCACAGGAAGCGCCGTCCGGACGCTTTGTCCGTGATGAACAGTAAGTTGCCCGTGTGGCCGGCGCTCATGGCTGGTAATGAACACCGGCCCGACCGTTTCCCGGCCTGCCGAAGGTGCACGGGGGTCGGCATGTCCGGGCCTTCTGTCCGAACGTGGCATGATTGTAACACCATGCTTGGTCAGGTGGAGGCCCTGGTCGTCGTGCTGGAGGTGGTCGGCTCGGCGTAGCGGTCGCCGATTGCGTCGGCAGTTCGGTCGTCGACCGTGCCGGGTGCTCGGGCGCCATGGGTGTTGCGTCGGACGGCGGTGGGCCCCAGGTCGCTGCTGCAATGCGTTGGCCTGCCGCGGAGATCTTGTTGGCTTCCCTGGCGAGGGCACGGGGATCCGTGATCGTCGTGCTTGCCAGGGCGAGGCGTACCGGGCTAGGCAGCTGACGGAGGAACAGCTCCCGGAACAGGAATGCCGGAGAGTGCTCGCCGAGCAGCGAAAGCATGTAGTCCATTCGCTCGGATGGGCGCGTGTCGCCGAGCTCGGGCAGGTCGAGCAGGCGCCGTGCGCGTTCCGCCGATGGGAGGGCGAAAGCGTCGAGGAGGAGCTTTTTAATCGCGCCGTATTTGTCAGCGGCTGGCGGGCTCTCGAGGAGGCTCAGGGTGCGGGCTGCGGTGGCTGAACCGAGCGCTGCTACCACATGGTGGAAGCGGGTGTCGTCGGCCGTGATGCCTCGCAGGGCGAACAGGGAGTCCGCCTGTGCGAACCAAACCGCCGCGTGAGCCTCCCAGAAGGTAGGCAGTTTGAGGGCAACTGCCGTGTCCATGTCGGTAGGTCACCAATGAAGGAGCCGTGCTCCCACGTCGATCGGAAGAATGGATGCGACAAAAAGCTGGAATTCGTCCGAGTTGCTTTATTCAAACAAAACAGCTCAGGTACTCTCTAAAAGCCCGTTTATCGGGCAGCAATATATATACACACATTATCCCGGAGCGTTTGCCCGGGAACGGCGAGAGGGGGCAAGCCCGGGCATCCCGGACGCGGCCTGGCAAGTCGAGAGCGGGCGTGGCCGGGCGTGCCCGGGCATGCCCGGGCGTCCCGGCCGAGGCCTGGCAAGTTGAGCGCGGGCCTGCCCGGGCATCCTGGACGAGCCCGGCATGGTGATCGCTCCGCGTCCTTGGTAGGTGCAAGGCGATTGTGAAAACCCAGCGGTAGCCGCTACAGCATCATCTCCATTCACCAAGACATGCCATTATAAATTTACCAACCGATTGCTCATAAACCTGATACAGCCGTTCTCCTACTCGATGGTCCGTGTCGGATCGCTCAGTCTTAGACTTTTCAATTTTGTATCAGGGGCCTCCCAGGGAATCAGGGGCGCTCGAGGGGGGGGTCCCCTAAAATTAGAGGTGGGGGGAGGTATACACGGGTATAGAGAAGATGATGATTTTGGATGGCGAATGATCTAAGATGATGGTCAACAGCTGTCTCGAAGACTAAGGCGAAATAATGAGACGAGGTTGCCTCACCTCGATCACTTGATGGGTTCAGTGATCCTGAATTTATGTAGTTTCACCAGAAGGGGTTGATTGGTGGACTGTGTGAGCCCTCCAGAAACCTGTGGGGGCAAAGGCCGGAAAGAGCAGAGGGTGCAAGACCAGAAAGGAGATGGTAGAGGACAAATAGACAACCGACCTGTCTGCGATGGCAAAGTGATAGACCCACAGACTCGACTTCACCGCAAGAGGTCGCATAAGATCTGCCTGCAACCCTCTTCTGGTTAAACTGCCAAAGTCTAGGCTCTCTGCTCATCTTCACTCTTTCATTCCCCTTTTCTCCCGCCTCTGGAACAAACTCCCCCACTCCCTTCAATCCCACTCCTCCCTCCAGGTCTTTAAAACAGCTGTTCACCACCATCTCTTATCTTCCCCCATCGAAAACCTTGATCTTTTCTACCCCCGGTAATTCACCCCAGAGTCCTTGCAGTGTTCATATGTTTTAATCCTCTCCCACCTCCCCCCAAGTCCTCCTGATGTCCCTGCTCTCAAATGTTGTGTTTGTGTCCTTCCCCCTCTCTTTTGTGTCCTTCCCCCTCTCTCCCCATCTTGTCTACCGCTCCCCTTGTTTTTTGTGTTTTGTGTGTCGGTTTGTCTTTTTGTGTGATTAATGTTAGCTCTTTCACGAGCCTCGATCTTGTATACAAAAAAAAAAAGAAAAAAAAAAGAAAAAAAAAGAGATTCCAAAGATTTTGAAGCCCTTGGTGTCCATGGCTTCATTGAGCTACAGACAAACACCTAGTAGACTGAGTAGGTCTAAATTTTCAAAGAACAAAGAATGACTTGCAGTGATGGAGATTTCCAGTCTGTGAGCTGGTTTTTAATGCATGGGGGACGGTTGGAGATGAGGATTGGGATGGGGGGGTTGGGGGGAGCAAGGGGACATTGCTCATGACTCAGAAAAGACTGGATCAAGTTGCTTCCGAGTTATGTCGGATCTCCATGAAAAACGACTCGAGCAACAGAACAGAAAAAAGACCAAACAAGTACAGATACATTCAAAATACACCGCCCCCGTGCCAAATAATTAAATATCCTCCAGCGCGGCATTGCCGGGGCGCCTTCTGTGCCCGGCAATGACGTCACGGTTATGCAGCGCCTGGAGATGGCATAGGAAAGGAGCGGTGTACAATATCCTTTAGAGCGGCACTGCTGGGGCACATAATGCATAATGCATAATTAAAATCAATAAATAATGAGCGTAAAATATTTTCTTAATCAATTGGATAATAGCATACCTAAACTACCAGTGTTTCATCCGAATCTGCAACTTTTTGAAAACGAATGAAATAATTAATAAAAAATTAAATAATTAATCGATTAATTGACTAATGAATAAATTAATTAATCGATTAACTGATTAATCAATGAATTCAACATATCCTTTAAAGCAGGGGTGGGGAACCTTTTTCCTGTCAAGGGCCATTTCGATTTTTAGAACATCCTTCGAGGGCCATGCTAAATTATTGAATACATATATCGGACTCACCTAATGCGATGGCTGGAACTGTTTCTCTTTGGCGAGGCGTTTGGTGTCAGGTGGTAGTGATGATGATGCTACTCGCAGCTGGTTTTGCAGGTTTGGGTCAGTCAGTCTTGAGCGGAACCGAGTCTTTGCAAGAGTCAGTTTTGAAAAGAACTGCTCACAGCTGTAGGTCGTCCCAAACAGTGATGCAAACTTCAGTGCATGTCTCCTCAGAATGGGAAAATCCTCAGCACGTACATACAGTTTGTAGAACTCGAGCAAAGGGAGGTTGTTGTACCTAGCTTTGAGCTCGTCATTGTTTGCAGCTCAATGATTTCGTGTTGTAGGTTGTCAGGCACATCAGCTGGTTCCACATTAAACGGCGTGGCAAATATGTTCAGTTCCCTTTGTTTACTTTTCATGTCCTGGAACCTCTCTCCAAATGCCTGGAGGAGTTTTGCACACTCAGCAGCATATTCAGATGTCACAGCAGGCTTTTGTTCTTGCAGAGTGGGAAAGTGGATAGTGTTTCCCCTTTCCAGTTGCACTTGCCACAGCTTTAGTTTAGCTTCAAATGATTTCACATGTGATTGCAGAGAGCTGAGAAGCTGGTTGGGACCTTGGAGCTTGACGTTCAGCTCTGACAGGTACTTGGTAATGTCCACCATGAAGCCCAAATCACACAGCCACTTGCTATCACTGAGTTCCATGACAGGTTTCCCCTTCATCTCCATGAACTGTTTCACTTCTTCTCTCAGTGAGTAAAACCGTGTGAGCATATTTCCGCGACTCAGCCACCGCACCTCACAGTGGTAAACCAGATCTCCGTACTCTGACTCTAGTTCACTCAGTAGCTCCTTGAACTGGCGGCTGTTCAGCCCTCTGCTTTTGATGACGTTTATGGTGGAAACGAAAGTTGTCATCAGATTGTTGAGCTTCAGGGACTGTGCACACAGATTATCTTGGTGTATGATACAGTGGCATACAACTAACTCACTTGGATCGAGACTGAGACGACTCATTTCTTTTTTGAACAATGCAGTCAATCCCTTTTGCGCGCCAACCATGGCTGGGGCTCCATCCGTGGCCAGGCCACTTAACTTGTCAAACTGCAGTTCGAATTTGTTCATAGCCAAAACAACTTGCTCAAACAAATCCTCACCTTTGGTGGTGCCATGCATGGCTTGCAAAGACAGCAACTCCTCCCTCATATCAAACTCAGCTGTAATCCCCACAAAAATGGCGAGTTGGGCGGTGTTTGTTATGTCCGTTGTCTCATCGCAGGCCAGAGAGAAAAACTGGAAATCTCTTGCGGTGTCCTTCAGTGTTTTCTCAATATCTTGTGCCATGTCAGTAATCCGATCTGAGACAGTTCTTCGAGACAAACTGACACTTTGGAACAATTTTACTTTGTCCGGTGCGAGCAGCTCCGCAGCGGCAACAAGGCACTCCTTCACAAATTCTCCTTCTGAATGCGGCATCAGCTTCTTAGCGATTAGCTCACTCACCACAAAACTAGCATGCGTAGTGTTGTCTCGGTCAGATTGTGGTCTTATGAAGACTGCTTGTTGAGCACCAAAACTCCGCCGAAGAACGTTAACTTTATCCAAGCGCATTTGTCCTTTCAACTCGTTCAGTTTAGCATGTTTCGAGCTGTAATGACGCTCGAGGTTGGCCTTATTCATCACCGAGAGCGCTTCCCGACAAACTAGGCATACTGGCTTGCCTTTTACTTCCACAAAGAAATAATCGTTTGCCCATTTCTCTTGGAAAGCACGACATTCCGCATCTACCTTTCTTTTCTTGTTAGTCGCCATGTTTGCATATACTGAATGAAATGATGACATGAGATCACGCGATCACTTGACTGTCCGGAAGGTCGCATATCGCAGTTACGACTGTCCGGAACTCACTTGACTGTCCGGAAGGTCGCATATCGCAGTTACGATTAATCGCAAATTAGTTTTAATTTGATGGCAATTATTCTGTTACCGCCAACATATTTTGCCAACGTCAAATAAATGAATAAGTTCTCAAATGTGCCGTCCGAGGCAGCGTCTGCTCGCCACGTTCGGCATTCGTTGACTGTTACAACACGTGAAAGCTCGCTCCTCTCTGATTGGTTGAATCGTTTTTGGCCATAACTTGGTCACCCTTTGTCCGATTAATTTAAAACCTTGAAAAGGAGAGATTACTGGAATTATAGATAGATGAATTGCCTCGCGGGCCGGATCAAACGGTCTCGCGGGCCGTATACGGCCCGGAGGCCGGAGGTTCCCCACCCCAGCTTTAGAGCCACATCACTTGGTCACTAATGTGTCCAAATATCAGTTTCCTTGCTCAAATGGTGCCTGAGATATTGCCCAGATGAGAAAGAAAATAAATAAATGCTTAATAATGAAAATAAATAAATAATAATCGTAAACAAGTACACATACATTCAAAGTACACCGCCCCATGCCAAATAATTAAATATGCTGCAGCGCGGCATTGCCGGGGCGCCTCCGGCACCCGGCAATACCGCAGTGCAGCTCATTGAGGCTGCATTGGGAGGGAGAGGTGTACACTAATTGATTGATTAATTGTATAATTAAAATCAATAAAAGATTATCACAAAATATTTTCATAATCAATTGGCTAATCGCATAACTAAACCAGTAGTGCTTCATCCGAAGATGTATCTTTTAGAAATTTAATTAAATGTCATTTATAAAAAATTAAATAATTGATTACTCAATAAATAATTAATCGATTAATCAATAAATACTTAATAGATGAAATGATTAATCAATAAATCAAAAATATCCTTGATAGCCACATCACTTGGTCACTCATGTCCAAATATTAGCTTCCCAGCTCAAAAGGTGCCTGAGATATTGGCCAAATGAGAAAGAAAATAAATAAATGATTAATAATGAAAATAAATAAATAATAATCATAAAAAAATTAAATTATTAATCAATTTGGTCAGAGAACACATAAACTACCACTATTTCATCAGAATCTGTAACTTAAAAAAAAAATTTTTTTTTGTCATTAATCGAATAATTAAATAATTAATCGATTAATTGATTAATTAATAAATCAAAAATATCCTTTGCAGCCAAATCACCCGGTCATTGGCATGTCCAAATATCAGCTTCCTAACTCAAAAGGTGCTTGAGTTAATAATGGTCAGAAGAGAAATGAAATTTAATTAATTAAATAAGTACTTAATTAAACGCTAATAATTAAATAACTCCTCAATTAATTGATTATTCAAAAAACAAAAAATACCGTATTTGACAAAGGACTTGCTCACTACTGTGCCGAAATTTCAGCTTCCTAGCTCAAAGGATGGCTGAGATATCGCCCGGACAACCAAGAAAGTAAGAAAGAAACCAGAGTGAAAACTGAGTACTCTCTTTCAGCGTGCGTCACTGCCGAGCCCCCTTTGGTGCCCGGCAATGACGATTTGCAATGCCTGGAGATGGTATAGGAAAGGAGCGGTGTACAATAATGAAATGATTAATCAATTGGCGAATAGAATACCTAAACCACCACCGTTTCATCCCAATCTGTAATAAAATAAAAAAAATTGATTGTCATTAATCAAATAATTAAATAATTAATCGATTAACTGATTAATCAATAAATTCACCATATCCTTTAGGTTTAGAGCCACATCACTTGGTCACTAACGTGTCCAAATATCACCTTCCTAGCTCAAAAGGTGCCTGAGATAATGCCCAGAGGAGAAAGGAAATAAATAAGTACTTAATAAATCGATAATAATTAAATAACGAATCAATTAATTGATTAATCAAAAAACAAAAAATAATGTTTTTGTGAAAGTACTTCCTCACTATTGTGCCGGAATTTCAGCTTCCTAACTCAAAGGATGGCTGAGATATCGCCCGGACAAACAAACAAACAAGAAGACGTCATGCACAGCACGATACTTGCAAAATCCCCCCCCCCCCCCCCCCCCAAGAAAAAAAATTCCATTGATACAGCAAATTGTCCATTTCACCAAGATTAAAATTGACAATCTTGATCAAAGCTCGGATCAATAGGAAGAAAAGTGACGATTTTTCAGATGAAAAATGATGATTTTGGAAGGTTGACCTTTTGGCCTTGAGTTGACCTTTGACCTTTTGACCTCAAAAATAGTTAGTTTCCCTATTTAGTGACTCAATGTGCACTGTTGAAATGCTGTGACTCAATTGAAATGCTGTTCAATTTTCAAGTCAATCGGATGAAAATTGAGGATTTTTGAAACTTCGCCTTTGTTGACCTTTTGGCCTATGTTGCCCTCAAAAATACTTCGCGGTTGAATTCACTGACCAGATATGCAAGTCCTCTTCAAATTTCAAGTCATTTGGATGAAAATTGAGGATTTTAGCAATTCGGCCTATGTTGACCTTTTCGCCTATGTTGACCTCAAAAATACTTGGTGCTTGAATTCAGTGACCAGATATGCAAGCACTCTTCAAATTTCAAATCAATCAGATGAAAATTGAAGATTTTAGAAATTTGGCAAAGTTGGTGACCTGTGGCCTATGTTGACCTTTTGACCTTTTGACCCCAAAAACAATTGGCTTCTTGCTTATGACCAACTCCACTATTTGGTGAAGTTTCGTGACGATTGGTTTAGAATTGTGACTTGTAGGTGATAAATAAACAAACAGACAGACAGATGAAAAATCACTCGTAGAGCGACACCTGGCAAAAGAGAACAAAGCAGAATGGCACTCAGTAGAGCATCCTTTTGACCTCACAAATAATTGCTTGTTGAATTTAGTTTGCTGATTTGAAAATCCAATTCAAATTTCAAGTCAATCGGATGAAAATTGAGGCTTTTAGAAATTTGAAAAAAGTTGTTGACCTTTGGCCTATTTTGACCCTTTGGCCTATGCTGATCTCAAAAATAGTTGGTGGTTGAATTAAGTTAGCTGATATGTAAATCCCATTCAAATTTCAAGTGAATCGGATGAAAATTAAGGATTTTAGAAATTTGAAATTGTTGTTGACCTTTGGCCTATTTTGACCCTTTGGCCTATGCTGATCTCAAAAATTGTTGGTGGTTGAATTCAGTTAGCCGATATGAAAATCACATTCATATTCCAAGTCAATCGGATGAAAACTGAGGATTTTAGAAATTCGAAAAAAGTGGTTGAGGATATGATGGCCTATGTTGACCTTTGGACCTTTTGACATCAAAAATATATAGGATTTTCTCGGACCACGAACTCTACCATTTGGTGAAGTTTCGTGAAGATCGGTTTCAAATTGTGAGCTGTAGGCAAGTATAAGTGAGTGGACAGACAAACACACACACAAACAAACAAACACACAAACCGGAGTGATGAACATACTTGCAAATTTTTTAAATTCTTTTTTGCCAAGTAACAAACAGACAGAACCACAAACGCAACCGACCAATATACTTGAAAAATCTTCGTTTTGCAAGTAACAAACAAGAAGCTGGAGTGAAAACTGAGTACTCCCTTTCAGCGCGCGTCATCGCCGGCCCCCTTCGGTGCAATCAGTGGCAATGACGTCATGCAGCGCCTGGAGATGGTATAGGAAAGGAGCTGTGTACAAAACACACCTACCTCACACAAAGCAACAACCTCATGCTAACCTGTGGTTGCCAGTAGGAAAACCTGTTTTTGTGTAGATGGTCGAGGCTCGTGGAAGAGCTGTAGCAGTGAAGTGCGGTGCTATGCACACGACTTGTTTGCCAAGAAGAGAAGCAACAACGCAGGTAACCAAAAAAGAGTCTTTATTACAAAGCTCAACTATAGCACTGAGGTGCTCGGGGCTGCGCGCCCCGTGTATATCCCGAGGCCACGCCTACCCCTCGGGCGTGGCCGACACCCTCTTGGTGCGCGGAATGATGTCACCGCACCAGCGCCATCGTGTCCGCCACATGCGCCCCCCCAGAATTCCCGCGCACCTGAAGGGTCAGTTTGCGGGGCAAACGGATGACCCGGCCGAAGCGCCCTCTGGCGGCTGGCGGCGTCTTGGATGCCGGGATGTCATCTGGGATGCCTCCGGCGGCACCTGGGATGGGTGCAGGACCGGGGGGGGGGGGCGTGCCGGCGGGGCCGGGCGGTGCCGGAGGTCTGCCCGCTGGGGGGCGGCCCCGCCGCGGGGGCCGAGCCACTGGCGGGGGGTGGTCCACGTCGAGGTGGGCCAGCTTGAGGCGGTCCACGGAAAGGCGGTCAGGAGTACCGCCGATGTCGAGGGTGAAGTGTTTCGCCCCGGTCTCCAGTACGCGGAAGGGCCCGTCGTACGGGGGCCGCAGCAGTGTCCGGTGGGCGTCGTGGCGGACGAACACGTACTCCGCCGTGCGAAGCTCCGGGGCGACGTGCGTTGGCGGGCACCCCATGGTGCGCCGTCGGCACCGGGGCGAACCTCCGGGCGGTCTCCTGCAGTGCGGAGCGCTGCTGCGCGGTGCACGAGCGGGGAGGAACCCCGTGGAGTCGGGGAGGAACTCGCCCGGCACCCGCAGCGGTTGTCCGAAGACCAACTCCGCCGCGGATGCGTGCAGGTCGTCCTTGGGCGCCGTCCGGAGGCCTAGCAGGACCAAGGGCAGCCTGTCGACCCAGCCGCCGTCGCGGAGGGTGGCCCGGAGCGCGGCCTTCAAGGAGCGGTGGAAGAGCTCGCACAGGCCGTTGGCCTGGGGGTGGTAGGCCGTGGTGCGGTGCAGCTGGATGCCGAGCCCCCGCGCGACCGCCCCCCAGAGCCCCGAGGTGAACTGGGGGCCGCGGTCGGACGAGATGTCCGAGGGGGCGCCGAACCGGGCAACCCAGGTGGCGATGAACACCTGTGCGACGTCGGCCGCCGTCGTCGCCGCCAAAGGCACGACCTCCGGCCACCGGGTGGTGCGGTCCACCATGGTGAGGACGTGGGTGAAATCCCGCGAGGGGGGCAGAGGTCCCACCAAGTCCACGTGAACGTGGTCAAACCGCCGTTCGGGCACCGTGAACGGGGCCAACGGGGCCTGGGTGTGGCGGTGCACCTTCGCGCGCTGGCACGCGAGGCACGTCCTGGTCCAATCGCGGACGGCCTTCCGGAGGCCATGCCAGACGAACTTGTCGGCGACCTACCTCTGGGAGGCCTTCGTGCCCGGGTGGGACAGGCCGTGGATGGCGTCAAAAACCAGGTGCTGCCAGCCCGCGGGGACGATGGGGCGAGGCCGCCCGAGGGAGACGTCGCACAAGAGGGCCGTGCCCGCGCCGTCGAACGGCACCTCGGTGACGCGGAGGCCCGTGACGGCGGTCCGCAAGGCCTGAACGTCGGGGTCGGCGGTCTGGTCCACCGCCATCCGGGCATAGTCGATCCCGAGGTGGACCGTGTGGGCGACGGACCGGGAAAGGCAATCCGCCACCGGGTTGTCCTTTCCCCCGACGTGCCGGATGACCGTCGTGTACTCGGACACGGCCGAGAGGTGACGCTGCTGCCGGGCCGACCATGGCTCGGCGACCTTGGCCATCACGAAGACCAGGGGCTTGTGATCGACGAAGGCCATGAACAAACGGCCCTCGAGCAGATGGCGGAAGTGCCGGACCGCCAGGTGGAGCCCGAGCAACTCACGGTCAAAGGTGCTGTACCGGCGTTCGTGCGGGCGAAGCTGCCGGCTGAAAAACGCCAGCGGTTGCCAAGCACCACGCACCCATTGCTCGTGCACCGCGCCCACCGCGTAGTCCGACGCGTCGGTGGTGAGGGCGATCGGTGCATCGAGCGCCGGGTGCGCGAGCATGGTGGCGTTAGCCAAGGCGAGCTTCACGCCTGCGAATGCTGCGTCCATCTGCTCGGTCCAAACAACGTCACCCTTGCCCGGCTTCCCCCGGAGGACCTCGTGCAGGGGGCGCAGGAGCTGGGCGACGCGGGGCAGGAAACGGTGGTAAAAGTTTACCGTGCCCAGGAACTCCTGGAGCCCCTTGATCGTGCGGGGGCGCGGAAACCCCTTGATCGCCTCCACCTTTGCCGGCAAGGGGGTGGCCCCATGCCTGGTGACGCGGTGCCCCAAAAAGTCGATTTCGGCGACGCCGAACCGGCACTTGGCGGGGTTTACGATCAGGCCATGCTGGCCCAGGCGTTCGAAGAGCGTGCGGAGGTGGCGGAGGTGCTCTTCGCGGGACGCGCTTGCGACGAGGATGTCGTCCAGGTAGACGTAAATGCAATCCAGGTTGCGCAAGACGCTGTCCATCAATCGTTGGAATGCCGGAGCCACATTCTTCAAACCGAAGGGCATCCGAAGAAACTCGAAGAGGCCGAATGGTGTAATGACGGCCGTCTTCGGTATGTCCTCCGGCCTGACGGGGACCTGGTGGTACCCGCGGATGAGGTCCACCTTAGAAAAGAAGGACATTTTCGCCAACCGTGCGGAAAAGTCCTGAATGTGAGGGAACGGGTAGCGGTCGGGGGTGGTGGCATCGTTGAGGCGGCGGTAGTCCCCGCACGGCCGCCATTCCCTGCCGGGCTTCGGTACGATGTGCAGTGGCGATGCCCAAGCGCTCTTGGAGCGCCGTACGATGCCCAGTCGCTCCAGCGTAGCGAACTCCGCCTTTGCCACCGCGAGCTTCGTCGGCTCGAGGCGGCGTGCCCGGGCGTAGACCGGTGGCCCGACGGTGGGGATGTGATGTTCCACCCCGTGCTTGACGGCCACCGCCGAGAATGTGGGCCGCGTGAGGGCCGGGAAGCTGGCGAGGAGGCGGGTGAAGTCATCCGCTGCCGGAAACGTACAGACCAACCTCGCCGGGATCGAACCGCTCAGCAAGCCGCTTGGCGAGCCGCTCGGTGAGCCACTCAGGGAGCTGCCCAACGAACTGCTCAGCGTGCAAGCAAGCGAGCTGAACGTTTCGGCCTGGACGAGGCATCTGTTCTTCACGTCCACCAACAGCCCATTTGCACATAGGAAATCCGCACCGAGCAATGCCATGGGCATGCTGGCGGTTACGAACGTCCATTGAAAGCGTTGCCCTCCGAACCTCAGGGAGAGGCAGCACTTCCCGAATGTGCGTATGGGTGTACCGTTGGCTGCAAGCAACGCGGGGCCCCGGCCCGCGGTTCGCTTGTCGGACGTGGAGGCGGGGATAACGCTCACCTGTGCGCCTGTGTTGCAGAGGAAGCGACGCCCGGACAAGGTGTCCATGACAAAAAGGAGGCTGCCAGAATGGCCGACGCTCAGGGCCGCTACCGAGCGCCGGCTTGGTAGTTTCCCGACTTGCCAAACGAGCACGGCGGGCAACAATTCCTAGCCTTGTGGCCAAACCTGGCGTGGAAACGGCACCAGGTTTGCGGCGGAGGCGGAGGCCGCGGTTTTCGCGGTGGTGGTGGGCGGGGCGTGGCGGCGGCCATGCAGTGTGCATCGGCATCAGCCTCGGGAACCACGAGGTGTGCATGCGCATCAGCCTCGGGATCCGCGACGACCGCACCGAAGCTCGCCCGCGTGTCACAAGCCGCGAAAAACTTGTCGGCCTCGACGGCCAGCGCGCGGGGTTCCTTTATTTTGGAACCGGCCAATGCGAGGCGTACCTGTGCCGGCAGCTGGCGTAGAAAGAGCGCCCGGAATAAAAAAATCCGGGGCTTTGTCACCCAGTAGCGAAAGCATGTAGTCCATCCGGACCGATGGTCGTGTGTCGGAAAGGTCCAGGAGGCGGTCGGCCCGCTCGCACTCCGTGAGGCCGAACGTGGCGATGAGGAGACACTTGAGCGCCTCGTACCTGTGGTCGGCCGGTGGGTTCCGCAGCACGGACACGACTCGGGCGGCTGTGCTGGGCCCGAGGGCGGCGATGACGTGGTAATACCGCGTCTCATCCGCCGTTACGCCTCGAAGTCGGAACTGTGCCTCGGCCTGCACGAACCATACTTCGGCCTGAGCTTCCCAAAACTCAGGGAGCTTCACCACTGCCGCGTTGTTGGCAATGGCGCGTTCTGTTGGTCAGCGGCGGCTGAACCAGCGTCGAGGTCACCAGTGAAGTGTGGTGCTATGCGCACGACTTGTTTGCCAAGAAGAGAAGCAACAACGCAGGTAACCAAAAAAGAGTCTTTATTACAAAGCTCAACTATAGCACTGAGGTGCTCGGGGCTGCGCGCCCCGTGTATATCCCGAGGCCACGCCTACCCCTCGGGCGTGGCCGACACCCTCTTGGTGCGCGGAATGATGTCACCGCGCCAGCGCCATCGTGTCCGCCACAGCAGAATGAAAAGGAACAAAATGGAAAGGGGAACGAAAGCACCAACAGCAGAGTGTACATGAGAGTGAGATCAAGGGGGTAGGGATGGGGGAGAAGGACAAATGGGGGTGAACAAGCTGGAAAAAGGAGTGCTTATTTGGGAATGGGGTAATTTGGGGTAGAATCGATCAGTATGGATGGGGGTGACTTGAGGTAATGGTGAACAACTGTTTTGAAGCCCTAGACCGAGAGGGAAGAATGGGACTGAACATACTGGGAAAGTTATTGGTTCCACTGGTGAGAGAAAAGTTGGAAAAATGAGTGGAGGTGAGCAGTGAGCCTGGATTTTGAGAGGTTAACAAGAAGAGGGTTAATGGCAGACCATGTGTGGTCTGTCGAAACCTGGGAGGAGCAGAGCCAAGAGAAAGCAGAGGGTGCATGACCAAAAAGGAGGTGGTGGAATATACAGATACCACCAACCTATCTGCGATGTGAAACACCTCATGGAAGATCCCAATGATTCTTAGGGCCTTGCTCTCCATGGCATCAAGAAGGGCAAGGTGAGAGGTCGGGGTGCCACCCCAAAGGGGAGAGAAGTACCTACTCCATCAACATCAAGCTGCCAATGAAGGCCTTGAAGGTTGTCAAAAGTTCAGATTGGACAAGAAAGACCTTGCTCGATGACTGATGCCCGGTCGGTGGCTGGCTTTGGAGGCCATCTTGGAAATATGGTATGCCCAATAAAGATTATGGCTGTTGGTGTGACCCAAAAGTTTGAATGACTTGACCTCTTGAAATGGTTTGTTCAGACGGAAGGGTTTGCCAGACTATCCTTTCAAAAAGACATTGTGAGTGTGTGGGATTTGTCTGGATTGAAAGACATATTCCTAATTATATGAAGGTCTGCAGAGGTTGGTCGCCTGCCTGGTTGAAGAATGAGAAATTATATGGCAGAAAGTCGAATCATCAGCAAAGAGTTGTAATGATGTAAAGATTAACGGATTCGATTATGGGGTCAAGAGGTTAAAGGTCAGTGGTCCTGTTAAGTAAAAATGTGATAACTTGAGAACAGGTGAATGGTTTAAATCAAACTCGGTACAAGTATGTCTAGTGATGTAATAATGTGGGCGGAGGCACATCGGTCGACGTCACAACATCCAAGAATGCCGTTCTGGTTTCCTTTAAGCCGATACTCACAAAAAACTTCACGAATGACAAAATAGGCCTCGCCGAACAAAATCAACAGAGGTCGCTGTCGGCAACAAAGCGTTTCGACCAATGTCCGCCAGGATGTCGTGTACAGGTGGAAACTCCAGCTAAAGGTAGAGACAGACGCCTGTTTGTGATATGATGTGATGGTTTCGTCCACCGCATCGCAGTTCTTTATTTATTTTATTGCCATTACCGATATTCACATCATTATAAATACAGTACAGTATTTACATTATGCTACTGGCACACAATGTCTTCATTAGAATATCAATGAATAAAGTGCAATTGTGTGAGTTTATGAGAAAAAGGTGGTCACATTTTTATCTGTATCACATACAGTATGTAATATATATGTATATATGTATGTATATATATATATATATATATATATATATATATATATATATATATATATATATATATATCTATATATATATATATATATATATATATATATATATATATATATATATATATATATATATACATAAATATATATATATATATATATATATTATACAGTGCTTATACTATAAAGTCCACACCCCCTTTAAAATTGTTCACCTTTTGTTGCCTTATAACCTGGAATGAAAATGCATTAAATCAGACTTTTCCACCTTTATTTACACAACGTAACCCACAACTTATAAGTGAAAAACAAATTCTACAAATTTCAGAAAATTAATTAAAATACACAACTGAAGGAGCTCGGGCTCCCACGTCGATCGGAAGAATGGACGCGACAAAAAGCTGGAATTCGTCCGAGTTGCTTTATTCAAACAAAACACTCAGGTACTCTGAAAAGCCCGTTTATCGGGCAGCAATATATATACACACATTATCCCCGAGCGTTTGCCCAGGAAAGGCGAGAGGGGGCGTGGCCGAGCGTCCTGGCTGCGGCCTGGCAAGTTGAGGGCGAGCCTGCCCGGGCGTCCTGGACGAGCCCGGCATGGTGATCGCTCCGCGTCCTTGATAGGTGCAAGGCGATTGTGAAAACCCAGCGGTAGCCGCAACACACGTCCCCCCAGAATCGACTTGCACCGGCAGGGTCAATTTGAGGGGTTCCTGATGACCCGGCCGAAGCGACCCCTGGCGGGTCGTGGGGGGGGGGGGGGTCCGGTGTGGTGGTGGGCGGTCGAGTGGGGGGCACCGCGGACGGGGGGCGGCCTCGCCGCGGCGGAAGGGCCACCCGTGGTGGTTGGTCGACGTCCACGTGCGCCGGCTTGAGGCGGTCCACCGCAATCCGGTCCGACCTGCCGCCGATGTCGATGACGAACGACTTGTCGTCCCGTCGCAGGACCCGGAAGGGCCCGTCGTACGGCGGCCGGAGTGGCCCCCGATGTGCGTCGTGACGCACAAAAACATACTCCGCTGTGCGAAGTGCTGGGGGGACGTAGGACTGGGGGTCACCGTGGTGGGATGTTGGCACGGGGGCAAACCGTCGGGCGGCCTCCTGGAGGTCCGAGCGCTGGTGAGCTGCGGACCAGGGACTGGTAGCGTCGGGCACGAATTCGCCCGGGACGCGTAGCGCCTGGCCGTAGACAAGCTCGGCGGTGGATGCCTGGAGGTCCTCCTTGGGGGCCGTGCAGAGGCCCAAAAGGACCCACGGCAGCCGGTCGGCCCAACCGCCGTCTTGAAGGCCGGCCATGAGCGCGGCCTTCATGGAGCGGTGGAATCGCTCGCACAACCCGTTTGCTTGGGGGTGGTAGGCCGTAGTACGGTGGAGCTTGACCCCCAGGTTGTGGGCGACCGCGCCCCACAGCTCGGAGGTGAACTGTGGTCCGCGGTCTGACGAGATGTCCGCCGGTGCGCCGAAGCGGGTGACCCAGGTGGCGATGAAAGCCTGCGCCACGTCGACGGTGGTGGTGGAGACGAGGGGAACGGCCTCCGGCCACCTGGTGGTCCTGTCCACCATGGTGAGCAGGTGTGTGAACCCCCGTGACGGGGGGAGGGGGCCGACCAGATCCACGTTGACGTGGTCGAAACGTCGTTCGGGCACGGTGAAAGGTGCCAGCGGGGCCTGGGTGTGTCGGTGGACCTTGGCCCGTTGGCAGGCTGTGCAGGTGCTGGTCCAATCGCGGACGTCCCGACGAAGGCCGTGCCAGACGAATCGCGCCGACAGCAGCTTCTGGGAAGCTTTCCGGCCCGGGTGGGAAAGGCCGTGGAGGGAGGCGAAGATGCGGCGTTGCCAGGTGACGGGCACGATGGGGTGAGGCTGGCCTTGGGAGATGTCGCAGAGCAGGACAGTGTCCGCGAAGGGGATGTCGGCCAGGCGGAGGCCCGTGTCCGCCGCCCGGAGGGCTTGCACCGTGGTGTCGGTGGTTTGGTCCACCGCCATAAGCGCGAAGTCCACGCCCAGGTGGACCGCATTCGCGCTGGCCTGGGAGAGACAGTCGGCCACGGCGTTGTTTTTGCTGGCGACGTGCCGGATGTCCGTGGTAAACTCCGACACGGCGGAGAGGTTGCGCTGTTGGCGGGCCGACCACGGCTCCGTGACCTTGGCCATTGCGTAAACCAATGGCTTGTGGTCGACGAACGCCATGAAAGGTCGGCCCTCCAGGAGGTGGCGGAAATGGCGGACGGCCAGGTGTATACCGAGGAGCTCATGGTCAAACGTGCTGTATTTGAGCTCGTTCGGCCGGAGCTGCCGGCTGAAAAAAGCGAGTGGCTGCCAAACCCCGTTCACCCATTGCTCATGTACGGCGCCCACCGCGTAGTCGGAGGCATCCGTGGTGAGGGCGATGGGAGCGTTGAGCACCGGGTGAGCGAGCAGTGTTGCGTCGGCGAGGGCCCGCTTTGAGCTTTGGAAGGCCGCGTCCATTGCTGCGGACCAGGCGATGTCGTGCTTGGCCGGCTTGCCCCGGAGGGCTTCGTAGAGGGGCCGCATGAGTTGAGCAGCGCGGGGCACGAAGCGGTGATAAAAATTCACCATTCCCAGGAATTCCTGCAGGGCCTTTATGGTGCGGGGACGCGGGAACGTGGTGATGGCCTCGACCTTGGTTGGCAGCGGCACGGCCCCGTTCTTGGTGATGTGGTGGCCCAAAAAATAAATGGCCGTCATGCCGAAGTGGCATTTGGCCGGGTTGACGATGAGGCCGTGCTCGCTGAGGCGCCTGAACAATGTTCGGAGGTGGAGGAGGTGCTCGGCCCGGGACGTGCTGGCGACGAGGATGTCGTCCGGGCAAACGAAAAGGAACGGCAGGTCACGCAGCACGCGGTCCATCAAGCGCTGGAACGCCTGAGCCGCGTTCTTGAGACCAAACGGCATCTGTAAGAATTCGAATAAGCCGAACGGCGTGATGACTGCCGTTTTAGGGACGTCGGCCGCCCTGACAGGTACCTGGTGATATCCCCGTATGAGATCAATTTTCGAAAAAATGACCCGTCCCGCCAGACGGGCGGAGAAGTCTTGGATGTACGGGATCGGATACCTGTCGGGGGTGGTAGCGTCGTTAAGGCGGCGGTAGTCGCCACATGGGCGCCAGCCGCCCCCTGACTTTGGGACGATGTGTAGTGGCGAAGCCCACGCGCTATCGGAGCGCCGTACGATGCCGAGGTGTTCTAAAGCGTCGAACTCGGCTTTGGCCACGGCGAGCTTGGCTGGGTCGAGGCGGCAAGCTCTGGCATAGACCGGCGGGCCCGTGGTTGGTATGTGGTGCTCGATCCCATGCCGTACTGCGACGGCCGAAAAGGTCGGCCGCGTGAGGGCCGGGAACTCCGTGAGCAGGCGAGCAAACTCGTTCGCCGCCGGGAGGGCGCATGCCAGCTCGGTCGGCGCGGAGCTGCTCAATGTGCATACCAGGGAGCTGAAGGTTTCGGCGTTGATTAAACGACGCCGTTGGACGTCCACCAGCAGTCCGTGTGCGCAGAGGAAGTCGGCGTCTAGCAGAGCCATGGGCACGTTTGCGGTTACAAACGTCCAAGCAAAGCGTTGGCCGCCGAAGCAGAGGGTGACGTTGCGCGGGCCGAAGGTGCGGATGGCCGATCCGTTGGCCGCAACCAAGGAGGGGCCGCAAACCGCGGACTGCCTGTCCTGGTCAGAGGCGGGTATGACGCTCAGTTGGGCGCCGGTGTCGCACAGGAAGCGCCGTCCGGACGCTTTATCCGTGATGAACAGTAAGTTGCCCGTGTGGCCGGCGCTCATGGCTGGTAATGAACGCCGGCCCGGCCGTTTCCCGGCCTGCCGAAGGTGCACGGGGGTCGGCATGTCCGGGCCTTCTGTCCGAACCTGGCATGATAGTAACACCACGCTTGGTCAGGTGGAGGCCCCGGTCGTCGTGCTGGAGGTGGTCGGCTCGGTGTAGCGGCCGCCAATTGCGTCGGCAGTTCGGTCGTCGACCGTGCCGGGTGCTCGGGCGCCATGGGTTTTGCGTCGGACGGCGGTGGGCCCCGGGTCGCTGCTGCGATGTGCTGGCCTGCGGCGGAGATCTTGCCGGCTTCCCTGGCGAGGGCACGGGGATCCGTGATCGTCGTGCTTGCCAGGGCGAGGCGTACCGGGCTAGGCAGCTGACGGAGGAACAGCTCCCGGAACAGGAATGCCGGAGAGTGCTCGCCGAGCAGCGAAAGCATGTAGTCCATTCGCTCGGAAGGGCGCGTGTCGCCGAGCTCGGGCAGGTCGAGCAGGCGCCGTGCGCGTTCCACCGATGGGAGGGCGAAAGTGTCGAGGAGGAGCTTTTTAAACGCGCCGTATTTGTCAGCGGCTGGCGGGCTCTCGAGGAGGCTCAGGGCGCGGGCCGCGGTGGCTGAACCGAGCGCTGCTACCACATGGTGGAAGTGGGTGTCGTCGGCCGTGATGCCTCGCAGGGCGAACAGGGAGTCCGCCTGTGCGAACCAAACCGCCGCGTGAGCCTCCCAGAAGGTAGGCAGTTTAAGGGCCACTGCCGTGTCCAAGTCGGTAGGTCACCAATGAAGGAGCTCGGGCTCCCACGTCGATCGGAAGAATGGACGCGACAAAAAGCTGGAATTCGTCCGACTTGCTTTATTCAAACAAAACACTCAGGTACTCTGAAAAGCCCGTTTATCGGGCAGCAATATATATACACACATTATCCCCGAGCGTTTGCCCAGGAAAGGCGAGAGGGGGCGTGGCCGAGCGTCCTGGCTGAGGCCTGGCAAGTTGAGGGCGAGCCTGCCCGGGCATCCCGACCGAGGCCTGGCAAGTTGAGCGCGGGCCTGCCCAGGCGTCCTGGACGAGCCCGGCATGGTGATCGCTCCGCGTCCTTGAGAGGTGCAAGGCGATTGTGAAAACCCAGCGGTAGCCGCTACACAACTAGAATATAAGTTAAATAAGTGTCCACCTCACTGAGTTAATACTGGGTGGAAGAACTTTTGACATTAATTACAGCTGTGTGTCTGTTGGGATAGGACTCTACCTACTTTACACACCTTGATTGGGCAATATTTGCCCATTCTTCTGCACAAAACTGTTCAAGCTCATTTAAGTTGCATGGGGAGTGTTGATGGACATCAATCTTCAAGTCATGCCACATATTTTCGATTGGGTTTATGTCAGGGCTCTGATTGGGCCACACAAGGACATTTATCTTTTTGTTCCATGGCCACTTCATTGTAGCTTTGGCTGTGTGCTTCAGGTTGTTGTCATGTTGAAAGGTAAACTTCCGTTCCAATCTCATTTTTCTTGCAGAGGGCAGCAGGTTTTCCTTTCGGATTTTTCTGTATTTTGCTCCATCCATTTTCAATCCTATTTTGACAAGTTTTCCAGTCCCTGCTGATGAGAAACATCTCCATAACATGATGCTGCCACCACGAATGCTTCACATTAGGGATGGTGTTCTTCGGGTGATGGGCTGTGTTGGGTTTGTGCCAAACGTACCGTTTTGTATTTAGGCCAAAGACTCCAAAACTTTTCGCCACGTGGCCTCAGAATCTCCAGATTGTTTTTTTGCATACCTCAAAATGGACTCAAGGTGGGCTTTTTTGAGTAATGGCTTCCTTATTGCCATCCTACCATACAGGCCAGACTTGTGGAGTGCTAGGAATATTGTTGTCACATGCACACAGTGACCAATCTTTGCCATAAAGGCCTGTAACTCTTCCAAAGTTGCCCTTGGCCTCTTGGTGACCTCTCTGATCAGTCTCCTACTTGCTTGGTCATCCAGTTTGGAGGGACGGCCTGATATAGGCAGGGTCTTGGTGGTACCATACACCTTCCACTTCTTAATGATTGTCTTGACTGTGCTCCACGAAATATCAAGGCCTTTGAAATATCTTTATACCCATCCCCTGAACTTCGCTTTTCCACAACTTTATCCCGGAGGTCTTTTGAAAGCTCCTTGGTGCTCATGGTTGAGTCTTTGCTGTGAAATGCACTACCCAGCAGTTTTGTTTGTTTGTTTGTATGTCTGCTGTGAACAAGATATCTCAAAAGGTTGTGGATGGACTCAGACGAAATTTGGCAGAGATGTAGCATATGTGACACGGACGAAATGATTAGATTTTGGTGAAGATCCGAATTCGGATCCAGCTACTAGAATTTTTAAGTGATTCTTCACCATTGGGAGGTCGGGCCAAAAACAGCAAATAGCAGGATATCTCAAAAAGTTATGCACGGACTCGGACGAAACTTGGTGGACAGGATGTGTGTGTGACAAGGAAGAATTGGTTCAATTTTGGTGAAGATGTGAATATGGATTTGGATATGAGAATTATTTAATTGTCAAGTGATTCTTCATCATTGAGAGATCGGGTGAAAAGCGATATATATCATGATATTTAAAAACATTATGGACGAGTTATAAATAAACTTGGTGGATGAGTTGGTTAGGTGACAAGAACAAGCCGATTCGATTTTAGTTCAGGTTAGAATCTAGATCTGGCCTATCAGTGGGATACAAAATGTAAACTGTTCGGCCTGGCGGATGTATGCGCTCTACCCAGTGAGGGCCGTTCTAGTTCAAAAAGTTATGGATGACTTATGACAAAAGTTGGTGGATGAGTTTGTGTAAGTGGCAACAGCAAAATAAGTAAACAACAATAACAGGAAGTAAGCGACAATCCAGATCCGACCTATCAGTGGGATACAAAACGTAAACTGTTCAGAATGGCGGAGGTATGCGCTCTACCAAGTGCCTTTCTAGTTTACAATTGCTATTATAAGGAGGTGGACACTTATCCAACCAAGATATTCTAGTTTTGTATTTCTAATTAATTTTCTGAAATTTGTAGAATTTTTTTTCAATTGGACGTTGTGGGTTACGATGTGTAAATACAGGTGGAAAAAGTATGAATTAATGCATTTTAATTCCAGGCTATAAAGCAACAAAAGGTGAAAATTTTGAAAGATGTAGACCTTCTGTAGGCACTGTATATGTGTGTATAAATGTATATATATACAGCCACGTGAAAAAGTAAGTACACCCCATGTAAAGTTTTGACTTTTTCAACATATTTCAACATACAGCTATTTGATCTTCATTTCAACAATATTGATAGATAAAGATGATATAATATAACAAATATCATGAAACATTTACATTTTGTAGTCCATTGTATAATTTAAATAAACATAAATGCAAATTTCGCATGTGGAAAAAGTAAGAACACCCTTGGCTCTAATAGGTGGTATTAGAGCTAATAGTACACCCTTGGCCCTTTGGCAGAAACAACCTCAAGTAGGCGTTTCTTATAACTGTCTACCAGTCTCTGGCATCGACTGGGAGAAATTTTTGCCCACTCCTCCATGCAGAATTCTTTCAGCTGTGCGATGTTTGAGGGGTTTCTTGCATGCACAGCTCGTTTCAAATCCCCCCACAACATCTCGATGGGATTTAGATCTGGGCTTTGACTTGGCCATTCCAGAACCCTCCATTTCTTTCTTTTCAGCCATTCCTTGGTGGATTTACTGGTATGTTTAGGGTCATTGTCATGTTGCAAGGTCCACCTTCAGTTGAGCTTCAACTTTCCGACAGATGGTCTCACATTATCCTCAAGCACCCTCTGGTACAATGAAGAATTCATAGTGGATTCTATGATGGTGAGCTGCCCAGGCCCTGATGCAGCAAACCTGCCCCAAACCATAATATTTCCACCACCATGCTTTACAGTTGGTATCAGGTTATTGTGGACAAATGCTGTCTTTGGTTTTCGCCAAACATGTCTTCTGGTACTGTGGCAAAATAGCTCTACCTTTGACTCATCTGTCCAGAGCACATTGTTCCAGAAGTGCTGTTGTTTGCCTAGGTGTTCATTGGCAAACTTTAGTCTTGCCCTGATGTTCTTTCTGGACAGCAAAGGTTTCCTCCTGGCACACCTCCCATGTAGATCAATTTTGTGCGGCCTCTTTCTAATGGTAGACTCGTGCACTTTCACATCAACAGTGGCAAGAGCTACCTGTAGGTTCTGTGATGACATTCTGGGGTTCTTAGAGACTTCTTTCAGCATCTTGCGGTCTGCTCTCGGGCTGAACTTGCTGGGGCGGCGTGGCCTGAACAAGTTGGCAGTTGTTTGGAATTTTCTCCACTTGTAGATGATCTTCCGGACAGTCGAATGATTGATTTCAAATTGTTTGGAGATCTTTTTAAATCCCTTCCCAGACTCGTAGGCATCTATAACTTTCTTTCTGAAGGCCTGAGAGAGCTCTTTTGATCTAGGCATGGTGACGCCGCACACTTCAACAACAAGGAGCAAACCAAACTAAATGTCTGAGGTTTAAATTAGACAGGTTCCTCCAAGATCCTCTCTAACGATGTTCTAATCATTTGCACCTGAGCTGGTGCACCTGATTATAATTTTAGGTATTTGAAGTAGTGATAAATGTAGGGGTGTACTTACTTTTTCCACATGCAAAATTTGCATTTATGTTTATTTAAATTATACAATGGACGACAAAATGTAAATGTTTCATGATATTTGTTATATTATATCACCTTTATCTATCAATATTGTTGAAATGAAGATCAAATAGCTGTATGTTGAAATATGTTGAAAAAGTCAAAACTTTACATGGGGTGTACTTACTTGTTCACGTGACTGTACATATATATATATAACAAATACGTTGCTACAAAGTCCACACATCCACCACTTTACGGTAAGAGGTAGTCCAGCTGATAACACTGCAAAACAAGGAAAAGGATTATGTACAAAGTCACAAAAAGTGCATGTTTGTGGAAGGTCACCTTTAGTGCAGCACTTCCATATTAAAGCTGCCGTTAATGACACCGTTACCTGATTTCAAGGGGGGCTCCGTCGGATGGCCTATGATTGTCAAACAGGTCGTTTCTCGAAGCTTCTACAGCTATCCCGCATTAAGCCTCCCGGTCCCGGATTTTGGGATCAAAAACCGTGTCTACCAAGCAAACGCAAGGATGCACGAGGGTGTGTGTGCTACCAGGTGCAGAAAATTGCACAAACTATTTCACAAATCGGTGCGGATGTTTAAAATATAAATATCATAAATGAGTATCCTTGTTGAAATAAAATTCAAGCTGACATTCTGCGGTTAAGAAACTGTGGTGGAGGGAGACGCACGTGTGTATCGGTAGCTCACACTACCAGGTTGACATTCATTTAAATAAACGTCGCTTCCCACATTATCCCCCATCCCTCAAAAAAATGCATAGATATTTACATTATCAACAAATAGCTCATAGTTTAAAAACAACCACGTGTAATATTGGCAAGTCATCATATAAAATTAATCAAAATCTGGCTATCCAGTGGTGGTATGGTATCCTGAGGGTAAACATGAGTCTCCTTCTTCTTCATTACCCCATGTCCCAATGACTTTGGGTCAGCGGCTCATAAAGCATGTATTGTTGGCCCAAATTTTTCACAAATCAGCTGGCCAGGCCAACGTTAGAGGGAACCTGGTTAGGGGATGAACTTTGTAATTTGGCGATCACTCACCTACTCTCCATCGAAAGATACATTGGGGTCTTTTACATCCACCAACAATCAATGCTAGCAGATGTGTCCTCAGCTTAACATCCCATCCAATGGAGAGTATACACTTTTTGGTACAATTCCTGCCTGCGAAGCACGAGTCTGACAGGTTTTCCAGTTGCGTCGAGAATAGAATCCCGAGAAAACAACTCAAAGGTAAATGTGCTTCCTCTGTGCCATGTTGGACAAAGAGCATAAGATGCGTGAGAGGAGTAAAAAGGACGTCATTGAACGAGACAAGAATCCCCCATTTCACGGGCATAATGATCAGCGAGCGAGGAGCGAAGGGAGTCGACATCATGCCGCATGGTCCGAGCTCGTTCGAGCAGTCCCGGCAGCAGCTCAGGAAGTGAGGTCAAAGGAGAGAGGGTTGTTGGCTCCTCACCAGTGGCTGCAGAGTGAGAATGAACACAAGAAAACATGAATGAGAGATAACAAAACTGATGGAAAATAGAAAATATTTTTTGAAAAAATAAAAAGAGCAATAGCAGCAGAGTGCAGATGACGGAAGAAATATGTATCTGAATTACTCACCGCTGAGTCCGAGCAGCAGTGAAAGATCAGGAGACTCTTGTTGTTCTCGGTCGGCCTGAAGTTTTCTCAATACCTGCAGGCCCGAGGCGCCAGCAAATAGCTCCGTCATCACCTCCTGGAGGTCCTTCACTGCACGGGCCTCCACCTCACGCTTTGCCACCACCTCGTTCTGTGCCCTGGACCCTCTCTCCCTTTCCCTCTGCACAGACCGAGCGGAATCAATTGGTGGAGTGAGGAGTTTATTCTGAAAGTTAAAAGCAAGCTTGTTTATTCTTTTTTAGGTCTTTCCACTGCTGCCTTATTCAACTCAACATTAGAAGTCTTTTGAGATTTCATACTTTTCTCACCACAGCGTCAAAATGTCCATTTCATATAGTTGTTACCTCCGCCACTGAAGGTGGACGGAGGTTATATTCTCACCCCTGTTTGTCTGTCTGTCTGTGAGCAGGATATATCGAAATGTTATAGACGGATTAGGAAGAAAATTGGGGGGCAGTTTGGGTGTGTGATAATGACAAATTGATTAGATTTTAGTGAAGATCTGGATCCGGATATGGATACTAGAATTTTTAAAGTGATTCTTCACCATTGGGAGATTACTGTATGTCCAAAAACCATATGCAGCACGACATCTCAAAAAGTTGTGGACCGATTCGGACGAAACTTGGTGAACAGGTTGGGTGTGCCACAAGGAAGAATTGATTCGATTTTGATGAAGATCCGGATCCGCATCCGAAATTTTTTAAATTCTTCATCACTGAGTGATAAGACTAAAAATGATATAAAACACAATATCTCAAAAAGTTATTCACAAATTTGGACGAAACTCGTTGGACACTTTGGTTGCGTAACACGGACGGACAAATTGATTCGACTTTGGTGAAGATCCCAATCTCGAATCCGGATATGAGAATTTTTAGGGAATTTTTAAGCAATTCTTCACCATTGAGAGATGGGACCAAAAACGATATATAACACAATCTTTTAAAATGTTGTGGACAAATTATGACAAAACTAGGTGAATGAGTTGGTTAGAGGACTAGAACAAGCCGATTCGATTTTGGTTCAGGTCTGGATCCAGATCCGGCCCATCAGTGGGATACAAAACGTAAATTGTTCAGCCTGGCGGAGGTATGCTCTCTATCGAGTGTCGTTCTAGTTTTATCTTGTTTTAGATGTAATTCATGGAAGGTCTTTGCTCTTTTCAATGACAGATGTCCAAAGGTTATTGAGCGTCTGGATAGTAGATAGTTCAATAATTATAGATCTGCGAGTTTTTATCCACGCTTGCTATCCTCATTAGTTTGTTTCCACATTTCCAAACACAACCTCCACATTTCTCTGATGATCGTATTCAATGAACACAAATCTATTGTTTATCCTATTCGTGCAGTTGTATCACTGCATACTGCGGATGATCTAAATCAGTAACCATCGAGTCATTTGAGAGAGACATGAAGCCAGCTGTCCCATCTGCTAACATTGAGATAATCTAATCATCCAATCAGTAACCATTGAGATCATGTAACCAATGTTCAATAATTGGTTACATGGCAGCTCCAGCTATAGTTGGTGTTACAAAGGAGAGTGAGAGATTCAACCACTAAGTGGACATTATACGAAGATTGACTAATGAAGGCAGAAAGTGAATGCCTGCGATTTAATCTGAGGTGCTTTGTTAGTCCAGGCCAAAGAAAAGATCCAGATCTTGCCTCCAGTTCAACAGCAAACTCAGCTGTCATTGTCTCCATTCTGTGCTGTTGCGCCTCGATGATCTGCAGGAACAACAATCCAAAGCCATTAAACCTCCATTTTGAAATCCACATAATAAATTCACCTGACTTCTGTATCAACATGGATCAAAATCATACAAATCTTATGTGGACATCCATCAAAGTCACTATCTTTAATGTGGACATCGATCAAACATACCATCTTTCATGTGGACATCCATAAAAGTTACTATCTTTCATGTGGACATCCATCAAACTTATCATCTTTCAGGTGGCCATCCATCAAAGTTACTATCTTTCATGTGGACATCCATCAAACTTACTATATTTCATGTGGACATCCATCAAACTTACCATCTTTCATGTGGACATCCATCAAACCTACCATCTTTCATGTAGACATCCATCAAACTTATCATCTTTCAGGTGGCCATCCATCAAAGTTACTATCTTTCATGTGGACATCCATCAAACTTACTATATTTCATGTGGACATCCATCAAACTTACCATCTTTCATGTGGACATCCATCAAACTTACTATCTTTCATGTAGACATCCATCAAACTTACTATATTTCATGTGGACATCCATCAAACTTACTATATTTCATGTGGACATCCATCAAACTTACCATCTTTCATGTGGACATCCATCAAACTTACTATCTTTCATGTCGACATCCATCACACTCACCATCTTTCAGGTGGACATCCATCAAACGTACCATCTTACATGTGGACATCCATCAAACTTACCATCTTTCATGTGGATATCCGTCAAACTTACCATCTTTCATGTGGACATCCGTCAAACTTACCATCTTTCATGTGGCCATCCATCAAAGTTACCATCTTTCATGTGGACCTACATCAAACTTACCATCTTTCATGTGGCCATCCATCAAAGTTACTATCTTTCATGTAGACATCCATCAAACCTATCATCTTTCAGGTGGCCATCCATCAAAGTTACTATCTTTCATGTGGACATCCATCAAACTTACTATATTTCATGTTGACATCCATCAAACTTACCATCTTTCATGTGGACATCCATCAAACCTACCATCTTTTATGTGGACATCCATCAAACTTACCATATTTCATGTGGACATCCATCAAAGTTACTATCTTTCATGTGGACATCCATCAAACTTACTATCTTTCATGTGGACCGACATCAAACTTACCACCTTTCATGTGGACATCCATCAAACTTACTATCTTTCATGTCGACATCCATCACACTCACCATCTTTCAGGTGGACATCCATCAAACTTACCATCTTACATGTGGACATCCATCAAACTTACCATCTTTCATGTGGACATCTGTCAAACTTACCATCTTTCATGTGGACATCCATCACACTCACCATCTTTCAGGTGGCCATCCAAACTTACCACTTTTCATGTGGACATCCATCACACTCACCATCTTTCAGGTGGCCATCCAAACTTACCACCTTTCATGTGGACATCCATCAAACTTACCATCTTTCATGTGGACATCCGTCAAACTTACCATCTTTCAGGTGGCCATCCAAACTTACCATCTTTCATGTGGACATCCGTCAAACTTACCATCTTTCAGGTGGCCATCCAAACTTACCACCTTTCATGTGGACATCCATCAAATTGACAATCTTTCATGTGGTCATCCATCAAACTTACCACTTTTCATGTGGCCATGCATAAAACTACCACCTTTCAGATGGACATCCATCAAACTCACCATCTTCCATTTGGACTTTCATCACTCAACATCTTCCATTTGGAATTTTCATCACTCACTCAACATCCTTCATTTGGACTTTCATCACTCACTCAACATCCTTCATTTGGACTTTCATCACTCTCTTAACATCCTTCATTTGGACTTTCATCACTCTCTTAACATCCTTCATTTGGACTTTCATCACTCTCTTAACATCCTTCATTTGGACTTTCATCACTCCACATCTTCCATTTGAACATTCATCACTCAACATCTTCTATTTGGACTTTCATCACTCACTCACCCCAACATCCTTCATTTGGACTTTCATCACTCACTTAACATCCTTTATTTGGACTTTCATCACTCACTTAACTTCCTTTATTTGGACTTTCATCACTCACTCAACATCCTTAATTTGGACTTTCATCACTCGACATCTTCCATTTGAACATTCATCATTCAACATCTTCTATTTGGACTTTCATCACTCATTCACCCCAACATCCTTCATTTGGACTTTCATCACTCACTTAACATCCTTTATTTGGACTTTCATCACTCACTCAACATCCTTCATTTGGACTTTCATCACTCACTTAACATCCTTTATTTGGACTTTCATCACTCACTCAACATCCTTCATTTGGACTTTCATCACTCACTTAACATCCTTTATTTGGACTTTCATCACTCACTCAACATCCTTCATTTGGACTTTCATCACTCACTTAACATCCTTTATTTGGACTTTCATCACTCACTCAACATCTTCTATTTGGAATTTTCATCACTCTCTTAAAATCCTTCATTTGGACTTTCATCACTCCACATCTTCCATTTGAACATTCATCACTCAACATCTTCTATTTGGACTTTCATCACTCACTCAACATCCTTCATTTGGACTTTCATCACTCACTTAACATCCTTCATTTGGACTTCCATCTCTCCACATCTTCCATTTGAACATTCATCACTCCACATCTTCAATTTGGACTTTCATTATGCAACAATCTTCCATTTGGACTTTCATCACTCCACATCTTCCCTTTGGACTTTTATCACTCCACATCTTCCCTTTGGACTTTTATCACTCCACATCTTCCAAATGGACTTTCATCACTCCACATCTTCTGTTTCGACTTTAATCACTCCACATCTTCTATTTCGACTTTCATCACTCAACATCTTATCTTTGGACTTTCATCACTCTACATCTTCCATTTAGACTTTCATCACTCAACATCTTATCTTTGGACTTTCATCACTCAACATCTTCCATTTAGATTTTCATCACTCAACATCTTATCTTTGGACTTTCATCACTCAACATCTTCCATTTGGACTTTCATCACTCAACATCTTCCATTTAGACTTTCATCACTCCACGTCTTCCATTTAGACTTTCATCACTCAACATCTTCCATTTGGACTTTCATCACTCAACATCTTCCATTTGGACTTTCATCGCTCAACATCTTCCATTTAGACTTTCATCACTCAACATCTTCCATTTAGACTTTCATCACTCAACATCTTATCTTTGGACTTTCATCACTCAACATCTTCCATTTAGATTTTCATCACTCAACATCTTATCTTTGGACTTTCATCACTCCACATCTTCCATTTAGACTTTCATCACTCCACATCTTCCATTTGGACTTTCATCACTCAACATCTTCCATTTGGACTTTCATCACTCAACATCTTCCATTTAGACTTTCATCACTCAACATCTTCCATTTGGACTTTCATCACTCAACATCTTCTACTTGGACTTTCATCATTCAACATCTTCTCGGCCTGACGGAATTTTTTTCTCCCCATCCCCTCTTACCTTGTTATGCACCATGTATTCGTATATTCCCCCAACCCCCACATTTTAAGTATACAAGCTTCGGGTAAGCAGAAAATGTTTACTTCCGATCTCAGAGCAGAATGCACATGGTCGGTCCACCAGCAACCCTCCGAGTGGCACGGCCTAAATCCAGCACCACTGCTCACCTCCACTCATTTATTCCTCTTTTTCCCACCTGCGGAACCGCCTTCCACATTCTCTTCAATCTCATTCCTCTTTCAAGGAACTTCAAGACAGCTGTAGACCACTATCTCAAGTCATCCCCACCCCATTAAGCCACCTCTCCCCCCCCCCACCCCCCCCCTGCTTCTGCATCCATTTTGTCCACCCCATGTGCTCTCTACTACCCCGTATTGTTACCTGCATCCCATGTTTGTCTGTCGCCTTCACCCTGCTGCTGGTGCATTTCCCCTGTCTCCTGCTGTTCTCTTTGCTATATGTTGTGTCCTGGTCTGTTCTGCGTCCACCTCTTCCACAAGCACAGACCATGTATAAAAAATATATACAGTATACACTATACAGTGCATTCAGCAAGTATTCAGACCCCTTCACTTTTTTCACATTTTGTTATGTTGCAGCCTTATACTGAAATCGTTTAAATTCATTTTTTCCCTCATTCATTTCCCTTTGGACTCATTTCCCTTTAAATTTCCCTTTAAATTCCCCCTAAATTTCCCTTTAAATTCATTTCCCTTTTCCCTCATGTATAAAAAAAATATACAGTATACAGTGCATTCAGCAAGTATTCAGACCCCTTCACTTTTTTCACATTTTGTTATGTTGCAGCCTTATACTGAAATCGTTTAAATTCATTTTTTCCCTCATCAATCGACACTCAATACCCCATAATGACAAAGAGAAAACAGGATTTTAGAAAGTTTTGCAAATTTATTAAAAGGAAAAAACTGAAATATCACATTTACATAAGTATTCATACCCTTTGCTATGACACTTGAAATTTAGCTCAGGTGCCTCCCATTTCTCTTGATAATCTTTGAGATGTTTCTACACCTTTATTGGAGTCCACCTGTGGTAAATGCAATTGATTGGACATGATTTGGAAAGGCACACACCTGTCTATATAAGGTCTCACAGCTGACAATGCATATCAGAGCAAAAACCAAGCCATGAGGTCGAAGGAACTGCCTGCAGAGCTCAGAGACAGGATTGTGTCGAGGCACAGATCTGGGGAAGCCTACAAGAAAAAATTCTGCTGCATTGAAGTTTCCCAAGAGCACAGTGGCCTCCATAATTCTGAAATGGAAGAAGTTTGGAACAACCAGGACTCTTCCTAGAGCTGGCTGCCCGGCCAAACTGAGCAATCGGGGGAGAAGGGCCTTGGTAAGAGAGGTGACCAAGCACCCGATGGTCACTGGCTGAGCTCCAGAGATCCTGTGTGGAGATGGGAGAAACTTCCAGAAGGACAACCATCACTGCAACACTCCACCGATCTGGGCTTTATGGCAGAGTGGCGAGACGGAAGCCTCTCCTCAGTGAAAGACACATGAAAGCCCGCTTGGAGTTTGCAAAAAAGCACCGAAAGGACTCGCAGACTGTGAGAAACAAGATTCTGTGGTCTGATGAAACCAAGATTGAACTGTTTGGCTTTCGTCTGGTCACTCTGCCATAAAGCCCAGATTGGTGGAGTGCTGCAGTGATGGTTGTCCTTCTGGAAGTTTCTCCCATCTCCACACAGGATCTCTGGAGCTCAGCCAGAGTGACCATCGGGTTCTTGGTCACCTCCCTTACCAAGGCCCTTCTCCCCCGATTGCTCAGTTTGGCCGGGCGGCCAGCTCCAGGAAGAGTCCTGGTTGTTCCAAACTTCTTCCATTTAAGAATTATGGAGGCCACTGTGCTCTTGGGAACCTTCAATGCAGCAAAGATTTTTTTGTAGGCTTCCCCAGATCTGTGCCTCAACACAATCCTGTTTCTGAGCTCTGCAGGCAGTTCCTTCGACCTCATGGCTTGGTTTTTGCTCTGATATGCATTGTCAGCTGTGAGACCTTATATAGACAGGTGTGTGCCTTTCCAAATCATGTCCAATCAATTGAATTTACCACAGGTGGACTCCAATCAAGGTGTAGAAACATCTCCAAAATGATCAAGGGAAATGGGAGGCACCTGAGCTAAATTTCAAGTGTCATAGCAAAGGGTCTGAATACTTATGTAAATGTAATATTTCAGTTTTTTCTTTTTAATAAATTTGCAAAACTTTCTAAAATCCTGTTTACTCTTTGTCATTATGGGGTATTGAGTGTAGATTGATGAGGGAAAAAATGAATTTAAACGATTTTAGCATGAGGCCGCAACATAACAAAATGTGAAAAAAGTGAAGGGGTCTGAATACTTTCTGAATGCACTGTATATCAAGGTGTAGGTACCTTGGGAATTAAATTTATTGACAATATTTGAATCGGAGAAATAGCTAACTTTTCATTGAACAATACACATATTTAAAAACCTCACATGCAGATACAGTAAATGCATCAAATCCCAATGGATATAACACCCAGAACGGAAAGGTTGGCAGCGCTAAGAAACTGGTAGTTCCTTCATTGTGCCTTCTTTGTGCCCTGAATAACCAACGCCCTTTTAAATGTTGCAAAGCATGACCTGAAACAGGCATGTTGTTTGATGCATTTACCAACCTTGTATGCAGATCCTGCGTCCGATCGCAGCCGGACATTTTCTTCCTGGACCTGTTCCATGCTGGGTCCAAATAGTTGTGATGCATCCTGCAGGCAGCATTCCACCTTCTGCTGCAAGCTAAAGAAGAACAACAATCAATGATTCTCAAAAAAGTGGTGGGAAGATCAATATTCAGAAATGAAACATCGTCAAATCAGATAACTACAATGGAGTGAGGGGGGGGGGGGGGGGGTTGGAGGGGGGAGGCGGACATCATGTGACTGCAATATGCAGATGGTGAGACCCAACGTTGATTGAAAAAAGCAAGAATGAAACCGACATTGGTTATTTTTTGCATAATTTAGTCACATGATGCCTCTTCTACTCTTGAGAGTGTACACACCACCACACCAGGCTCACGATGCCTATGTGCAGAACCAACCGGACCACTCAGTACCTTCACAGGACTAAAGACCACTCAGTGGTCAAAACGCCAGACGTTGGCCTTGCCTTATGGGTAGCTACACCATAAATGGTAGTGCCTTCATTTTTTAGCTCAATGACTACATTCTCATATTTATCAAACACCTTATCCCATCATCTCCATTCTTCTATTTTGCAGAAAATACACAGGTGAATGTAAAATCACAGAATGTAGGCCAGAGACCAGGAGACTTTGGCAGTTTGGCAATGATATTAATATTGAGTTGACACTTCCTGTTTTTTCGTGCATATGGATTAAAATCCATTTTATTTGCCATTGTGTTATGGTGCTGCATCCTGGAGTACGTTCAATTCCTCAGTCCAATTGTTTGGGTCCACCTGAACTCATGAGCTCACATAAGCAACCGGTCAAAGTGACAATGAGACGACGTACAACATTGGAGAGAGGATTATCAGGTAGGTTCCGCTCCAGGATATCAAAGTTTCAAACTTTTGTGCTCAATACATACCTTTGCACCGTTTTCACAAGCTCCTCTTCACGATCCATGAGCCTTTTCACCTCGTCATCCCTCTGTACGAGACACGTCCGAAGGTGCTCAACTTCCGTCGTGCGGCGAGACAGCTGCTCCTCAACCTCCGACATTTGTTTTTCCGCGACCACTCGTACCATCTTGCTCTCCTCAAGTTGGCGCACTTTTTCTTCAGCCGCACATAGCTAAGGGAGGTGGAGAAACAACACACAAGGAGCGCCAGTGAGATCTTCTTCATGCAGTGCAAAGGAAGCTTTTACAATATGAAGATACAACAACAAACAACAGGCATTTTAAGGCCATTTTCCCTGCTAGAGCAGGGGTTAGCCTTGTGGTCCCCATGACAATCTTCTCCATTTTGCTCTATTTTCTGCATCTCTCCTTGTTAACCCCCTTGTCCGCATTTCTTCTTCGACCATCTTTAGCCAAATCTTTCTCGGTCTTCCCCATCCTCTACTTCCTTCTACATTCATTTCCATCACTCTTCTCAACCAGTCACTTTCATCCTTCCTCAACACATGACCAAACCATCTCAACCTGTTCCTCTTCACAGCATCCATCACAGGCTCTATTCCCATCATCTTTCGCAATTCATCATTTGTCTTCCTCTCTCTCAACGATACTCCACACATCCACCGAACCATTCGCATTTCCACCCTTTCCAGCCTTCGTTGCTGCTCTACGTTCATTACCCATGTCTCGCTCCCATAAATCATAACACTTCTCACACATGCAGCATACACCTTTCCCTTCAGCTTCAACGACACTCCCCTCCTCGTCAGCCCACCACTCAGTTCCCGAAACTTCTTCCATGCACATCTCACTCGAGCAACCATTGCCGAGTCTGATCCACCTTCTCCATTCAGCATGTCTCCAAGGTAACAAAATGTTTTCACACCTTCCAATTTAACAAGTTTACAATATGAAGATACCAGTACTTATTCCAAAAAATCTATAGCGGGACTCATGGCAGAGAAAGAGAGAAACAGTGAGCTGAGAGAATGTGAGGATACATCCATGATTCCACCAGCAAGGAATACCCAATGTCTTGAGGAATCACAGAGAGTAATCGGCGATTTGATCCTCATTGCAAAAGCACACGTTTCGTTGCGCCACACTACTTGTGCTACCAAAGCGTTACCTGCCGTTGAAGACTTCGGTGGTCCTCCAGTGTGGGAAGGCTGGCCAGGTATCGCTCGAGGCTTTCTACACGCTGCTGTCGTTCCATCCGCTGCTCACTCACCCGATCCAACTTCTTCCTCAGACTGGCCAACTGTCTCTCCCGGCAACGAAGCTTTGGGAAAGAACGAAAAAGTACGGTGATATCAATTCTTTATTTGGAAACAATACTTTGTATACTTTCTGCCTGGTTTGCTTCAATACCATGAAAACTTGCATGCATGCGAAGGCCCATATACGTAATATAGAATTTCCAACCTCGTCCCCTCTTCAGCATTCCCTACATTCTTCCACTGCCGTCACTCACACCTCCTGTCAACCAACTTTCCCTTTTCTCCCCATCCTAATCTTTCCCTTAGTTTTTTTAATTCCCTTCCTCTTCCACCCCTCCTCTGGCCCTTTGTGCAAAAAAAATGTCTGTAGGGTTATCGGAGGCAAAGGAGAAAGTCTGTCTTGAAAGAAAAGGTTTTTAATTAAAGGAGAAGTAAGTAAAAATAAATAACCCACAAATCATTGACCTCAAGCACAGATGATTGTAATCGACGTGAATTATAAAACGTTTTAAAATAATTGTTTAATGCCAGCAAGTCATTCCATTCCGTGGTCCTAACAACATCTTATTAATATTAGCCTCTTTCCAAATACTCATTTACGTTGGTAAAGTATTAAGGATATTATGTGCATGTAATGCGAGCTTGTTGTTCTACGTCGGAAAGTTGTGCAGGCATGGCGCAGGCATGGCACTTGTGCAGGCGCGGTGCTCTGTTCCAGCCAACTGTTTACATGAAGTTTGGCGGCTCTTTGGCTCACATTTTCATTTCTCCTGTGCCAGTGTGCCATGTTTGGTAGGGTGGAACTACAGGGGCTCTGCATGCACAAACCTTGATACCTTTGGAACATGCACATGGTATTTAATTGATGAAAAGATGAAGAAAATGGGGCTGTGGCTTGCTTGTACTCATACAGAAAAGTAGGTATACATGCATACACATCCCTCCACATACCAGCACTCATCTACTCACACTGCAATAGATCTTTGATGATGTAAGACACAAAAAGACAAAGTGTACTGCTTGCTAGATACGCACTGGATTTTCCCAGAGCTTTATGTGGTGAAGGAAAAACGAACGCACCTTTTCGTGTGTACGTGTTGAAGATTCCACGTGATGCTGCGTGTATCTCTCCAAGGCCACGCTCAGATCCTGAATCCGGGCCTCTGTGTCGGCAACACGTTTCTCCAGCTCAGGGTCTATCTCTGGCCTGTTCTGCCCCTCCAGCTTAAGATGGAAAGTCAATAAACCAGTAAAGTCATTGATTAAATGAACAAGGGGGTAGGGGGAGCGAGGTTAGCAATTGAGACACAACCAGTCCCACCTTTGTGGGGAGAGAAGGTCGAACGTCTGGCCAAAAGAGGACACTGCTTGCACCGGTGGTATTTCTTTGAGGACCTATTTTGTGATGGCCTGAACCTTGGAGTCGCTGGTGGAGACTGGCAGGTTGCTCGCACTGCCTGGAAGATGAATATTTAGGGCAATATGTATAATAGCCCTGAAGAGTGGAACACAAGTGTGACAATCCACGACACTGAAACCCGATGAGGTTAAAATGCAGCAAATGGCGGTGCAAGTTGACTACAGTTGGAGCAAATGCGTCTTTCGTTAACAGGACAAAGAATAAACATCCTTACGTGTCCATGGTGGATTCCTCACGGAATGGGCCGCAGGGTTGAGGATATTTTCGGGTCAAACCACTCAGCAACTGTTGGGGTGAACAGCAGTTAGTAACATGGGATTGAAATGATCTATGGCCTGCAAGGCCTTCGAGGAAGTCTGGTGTACACCACACTGACAAAAGTAATGAGAAAACCTGTTTACTTCTACATGTTAATACTAGCTATGAAAAGTCAATACTGCCTGAAATCCACTTAAATGAAGAGGAGAAAACACAGGTAACTGCCTTTTCATAGGTACTGTGCCTGTTTTTACCTATTTGCTTAGGATTTCAGGTGGCACTGATTTTTCATAATCATCAGCTATTTTCAGTCCACTGCTGGATGAAAGCCTCAGCATGTTGACACCATGTTGCTCTGTCTCTTTCTTTGTTGTTCCAATTGACTCTTTCCCAATATTTGTCTATTTCATCCCTCAATCTTAGGTGCTGTATTCCCCTGTTCTTGTTGCCATCCAAAGGTCTCCATGTTGTTAACATTGTTGTCCACCTACTGTCTGACCTTCTGCTAACATGTCCTGTCCATTTTCATTTCCTAAGTTTGTTGTCCCCCATCGCGGAGTGAAAGGGGGACTATGGTTTTCCCCTCCGTCCATGTGTGCGTCCGTCCATCCATGCATGTGTGCGTGCGTGCGTGCGTACGTGCGTATGCGAAGGACCGAATGCTAATTTGGTGTGTGGGTGCAACCCACGTCAAAATCCAAGATGGCCGCCGCCATGTATGTCTGAACCTTGTGAGCGAAATATCTTGAAAAATAAACGAACTACTAACTTCTAATCTGGTGTGTGGGTGTATCTACGCATAAGGGAGAACGCTATTGAAAATTGGGTCGCACGTCAAAATCCAAGATGGCCGCCTTGCGTCTTCCACTTTGTCAACTCACATCACTTCACCGGCGGGGGACCAAGGCGTAACGCTTGTTATTTTTAGGATATCCTGAGTTTTGGTTTGTTCTCTAGCACATTCATTTTTGTGTTTCTCTCTTTGTATGTAATACCGAACATATTTTGCTCGATATTGTGTTGTGCTGCTGTTATCTTCTTCTCCATTTTTGTTGTTAACACCAGGTCTCTGCCCCCATATATGATAGCGGGAATAATATTTGATTGAAAACTTTCCTTTTTAGACATATTGGTAAGCTATCTCTCATGGTAGACTTTTCATAGGTATCATTGTATTTACATGCCTATCCCAGGTTGCCCTGAAGGCATTAAGAGTCCACCAAAAAAGCATCACAAGTAGACCATCCTAGGCATGGGAGACAGATACCATCTACCTCACTCTCTCTCTCTCTCACAAAGGTTATCAATAATCCAGCTAGGTTTTGAACAATCTGATAACCACGTGGTAATTCTGAGGTTTCCAGAGGTTTAGAATCCAAGCCTGCTGGTTTTCAACCTGCAACCTCTATAGAGTATATGATGTCAAATGTCTTCACCATTCGGGCACCATAGTTGGCCGCAGTTTCGTTTAACAAATGTCTAATATTTACAGCAGAAGTTACAAAATAAAGTATGGCTAAAAAGAGAAAGTTAGTTTCATGGAATGTTTCACCTGTTTGACATGGAGATCCTCCTGTGAGCTAGTTCAGTGTTCTTTATGTTATCGTGTTTGAGCTGAACTTAATTTTCTTCTTATGATATACCTCCATCACCAAAGATGGAGGTTATGTTTTCACACCTGTCTGTTTGTCTATTTATGAGCAGAATATCTCAAAAGCATATGGACGGATTCGGATTAAATTTGGTAGAGAAGTTGGATGTGCGACAAGGACGAATTCATCAGATTTTGGTGAAGATCTGGGTCTGGATCCGACACAATAATTTTTTTTTATACCACTGAGAAAAAAGAAATATCGCATGATAATATACTGCATCAAAAGGTTGTGGACTAGTTATGATAAAACTTGGTAGATGAGTTGGTTAGGCAACAAGAACAAGCTGATTCGATTTTGGTTCCGGTCCAGATCCAGATCCGCCCGATGAGTGAGATACAAAACATGACCTGTTCAGCCTGGCGGAGGTCTGCGCTCTTCCGAGTGCCATGTCGTTGTAGTTTTTCCTTGTTTTAATGTCAGAACCTACACGCATGGCTTTTCTCCTTCAGTATGCAATTCTCTTTCACTTTCTACGAGACTTGCTCTTTTGGTGTGACCAAAATAAGGATTCATAAATTCAAGGTTTTCCAGTATTAGTCTGCATTTGTGTCATCGGTGCTTCATGAATGATGCTGATTAGTTAAAGTCAGGGGAAGCTGCAAAAAGGCGAAACTCCAGTCGGAAGAAGCACCAGTCACGAAAACCCTCCAGTCAGGACAAGGTGCAATACAGGAGGATGCATCATGAAGAGGCCGCCGGAACGATAGAGGCTGCTGCATATGGAGAGGCTGCAGTATTTGGAGAGGCTGCAGTATATCGAGAGGTTTCAGTATATGGAGAGGCTGCAGTCTATGGAGAGGTTTCAGTATATGGAGAGGCTGCAGTATAGAGAGGCTGCAGTATATGGAGAGGTTTCAGTATATGGAGAGGTTGCAGTATGGAGAGGTTGCAGTATATGGAGAGGTTGCAGTATATGGAGAGGCTGCAGTATGGAGAGGTTTCAGTATATGGAGAGGCTGCAGTATGGAGAGGTTGCAGTATATGGAGAGGCTGCAGTATATGGAGAGGTTTCAGTATATGGAGAGGTTTCAGTATATGGAGAGGCTGCAGTATGGAGTGGTTGCAGTATATGGAGAGGTTGCAGTATATGGAGAGGCTGCAGTATGGAGAGTTGCAGTATATGGAGAGGTTGCAGTATATGGAGAGGTTGCAGTATATGGAGAGGCTGCAGTATATGGAGAGGCTGCAGTGTATGGAGAGGCTGCAGTATATGGAGAGGTTGCAGTATATCGAGAGGTTTCAGTATATGGAGAGGCTGCAGTATGGAGAGGTTGCAGTATATGGAGAGGCTGCAGTATGGAGAGGTTTCAGTATATGGAGAGGCTGCAGTATGGAGAGGTTGCATTATATGGAGAGGCTGCAGTATATGGAGAGGTTTCAGTATATGGAGAGGCTGCAGTATCGAGAGGCTGCAGTATGGAGAGGTTGCAGTATATGGAGAGGTTGCAGTATATGGAGAGGCTGAAGAATGGAGAGGTTGCAGTACATGGAGAGGCTGCAGTATATGGAGAGGCTGCAGTATATGGAGAGTATGCAGTATGGAGAGGTTTCAGTACATGGAGAGGTTGCAGTATATCGAGAGGTTGCAGTATATGGAGAGGGTGCAGTATGGAGAGGCTGCAGTATGGAGAGGCTGCAGTATATGGAGAGGTTGCAGTATATGGAGAGGTTGCAGTATATGGAGAGGTTGCAGTATATGGAGAGGTTGCAATTTTATTTATTTTTTTTTATTTTTATTTTTTGGATACAAGATCGAGGCTCGTGAAAGAGCTAACATTAATCACACAAAAAGACAAACCGACACACAAAACACAAAAAAAAAGGGGAGCGGTAGACAAGATGGGGAGAGAGGGGGAAGGACACAAAAGAGAGGGGGAAGGACACAAACACAACATTTGAGAGCAGGGACATCGGGAGGACTTGGGGGGAGGTGGGAGAGGATTAAAACATATGAACACTGCAAGGACTCTGGGGTGAATTACCGGGGGTAGAAAAGATCAAGGTTTTCGATGGGGGAAGATAAGAGATGGTGGTGAAAAGCTGTTTTAAAGACCTGGAGGGAGGAGTGGGATTGAAGGGAGTGGGGGAGTTTGTTCCAGAGGCGGGAGAAAAGGGGAATGAAAGAGTGAAGGTGAGCAGAGAGCCTAGACTTTGGCAGTTTAACCAGAAGAGGGTTGCAGGCAGATCTTGTGCGACCTGAAGGAATATTGGGGGGACAGAGCACAGAGAGAGCTGGGGGAGCAAGGCCGGAGAGGAGTCGGTAGAAGACAGAAAGACCACCAACCTGCCTGCGGTGAGTGAGTGAAAGGCCCTCGGCGTTGACTACATCGCAGGAGATTCCAATGATTCTGAAAGCTTTGGCCTCAACAGCGTGAAGCCGAGCAAGGTGTGAGGCAGGAGCACCAGCCCAGAGGGGGGAACAGTATTCAATTGAGCTGCGGATGAAAGCTTTGTATGTGGTGAGGAGCTCAGGTGTGCCAAGGAAGGACTTCGCACGACGGAGGATGCCCAGTCGGCGACTGGCTTTGGAGGCCAGCTTGGAAATGTGGTTTTCCCAAGAAAGATCATGGCAGATAGTGAGACCCAAAAGCTTGAGCGACAGAACTTCTTGGAGAGGATTGTTGAGAAAGTAGATGGGAGGGTTGTCCAGTCGGTCCTTTCGGAGAGACATTGTAAGAGTGTGAGATTTGTCAGGATTGAAAGACATGTTCCACTTGTTTGACCAGTCTGTGATTTTGTCCAGGTCTGCAGAGAGTGAGGAGGCTGCAGACTGCCGATCTGAGGGATGAGGAATTGAGCGACAGAGAGTAGAGTCGTCAGCAAAGAGATAGAGAGGATTTTCAAGAGAGTCAGAGAGATCATTGATGAAGACCAGAAAAAGCACAGGGCCCAGAACACTACCTTGGGGAACTCCAGCCTGAACAGGAAGAGGAGATGAGAGAAACCCATTCAGGGCCACACGTTGACTACGACCAGAGAGGAAGTCCGCCAGCCATGCGTGGAGATTTCCATGGATACCAAAGGAGGAGAGTTTGGAGAGCAGAGCAGGGTGCCAGACCGTATCGAAGGCACGTGAAATGTCAAGGGAGACAGCTCTAATTTCCTGTTTGGCGTTGAGGACCTCCATCCATTGTTGAGAAAGCAGAAGCAGCATGTCCAGAGTAGAGTGCCCAGGTCTGAAATCAAATTGATGATCAGAGATCAAGCCATTGGAGAAGAGGAAAGATTTAATATCTGAAGCAATGATGGATTCCATGACTTTGCTGATAATTGGGAGAAGGCTGATTGGTCTGTAGTTGCTGGGATCTGTTTTTGCACCTTTTTTGTGCAAAGCGGTGATGTTGGCTGATTTCCAAGCAGATGGCAGATGACCTTGAGCAAAAGAGAGGGTGAAGAGAACAGAAAGAGGGAGTGAAAGTGCAGAAGAACATGATTTTAGGACCCGTGGGCTGATGCCGTCAGGACCAGTTGCAGAATCAGAGTCGAGGGTTGCCAGAAACTTTTCCACCTTGTCAGGAGGAAAGGACACAGAGTCCAGGAGCAGCTGGGTACGACTGGGTACGGTGGGTACAGAGAGGGATGGGTTTGGGACACAAGATTTAGAGGCAAACACAGAGTTGAGGCATTCAGCTTTTTCACGTGCGGAGTCAGCCGTTAAGCCGTTTGAGGTGAGGGAGGGGATGGAGGGGGAACAAACACCAGAAACAGATTTGACCAGACGCCACCAGGATTTGGAAGAGGGAGACAGATAAGAGAGTTCGGTCTTGAGAATGGTGAGATATTGTTTCCTGGCTCTCCTGAGGGTGGACACACACTTGTTTCGGGCTTTGTGAAAGGAAATGAGATTTCCTTCCGTTGGATTTGCTTTCCAGGAGACGAAAGCAAGTTGTTTCAGGGCAACAGCCTCACCACAAGATTCCGTGTACCATGGACGGGAGGAAGGGTATGACAACTGAAGACGAGATGGTATAAATCTGTGCATGAGAGAGAGCAATTTACTTTGAAAGAATTCCCAGGATGAGTTGATGTCAGAGGCGGTAGAGATGGGAGACCAGGCCAGATGATTGATGGCTGCTTGAAGACCGTGCCAGTTGGCCTGAGTGAAATGCCAGACTCGTCGACGCTGAGGAGGCTCTCTGAGAATGGTCAGAGAGATGTCCACTTTGACAAGCACATAATAATAATAATAATAATTCATTTATTTTGTATAGCGCTTTTCCAGAAGCCCAAAGGCGCTTTGACAGAGTGGAAAACATAATGCATAACAATACATGAAAACAACAATTGCAAAAAGACAAGAATCAAGAAAACAAACAGCAGCGATATACGGCATATATATAAGACAAGAATCAAAAAGACAAGACAAGAATCAATAGGGAAATATTTAAAGCAAAAGGAGGGAGAAGGAGAAGAGATAGTCAGGGGTTAAATGCTGTGGGTTGAATGTTGAATGCAGCGTTGAACAGGTGGGTCTTTAGTGATGTTTTGAATGTGGTGAGTGAGGAGGAGTCTCTGATGGTGTGAGGTAGTGAGTTCCAGAGGGTGGGAGCAGCGATGGAGAAGGCCCTGTCCCCCCAGGATCTGAATTTGGTCCGGATGGAGGGGGTCAGGAGGTTGGTACCAGCAGAGCGGAGGTTGCGGGTGGGAGTGTGTCTGGAGAGGAGGTCAGCCAGGTAGGATGGGGCCAGGTTATGGAGGGCTTTGTATGTCAAGAGGAGGATTTTGTACTGGATTCTCTGGGGGATGGGGAGCCAGTGAAGCTTGTAAAGGACGGGGGTGATGTGGTCACGGGTCCGGGAATGAGTGAGTAGACGGGCAGCGGAGTTCTGAATGTATTGGAGTTTATTGGTGATTTTTGAGGGTGAACCATAGAGGAGGCTATTGCAGTAGTCCAGACGGGAGGTGATGAAGGCGTGGATGAGGGTTTCTGCAGCCGTGGAGGAGAGGGATGAGCGGAGACGGGCAATGTTTTTCAGGTGAAAGAAGGCTGACTTTGTGATCTGTTTAGTGTATTTGTCGAAGGAAAGGGTTTGGTCAAAGATGACGCCAAGATTCCGGATGTGAGGGGAGGTGGATACTGGGATACCGTCGATGTTGAGGGCAAAGTTATGGGTGGATTTTGTGAGCGTTTTTGGGCCAATGATGATTATTTCAGATTTATCACAGTTAAGCTTGAGGAAGTTGATTTGAAGCCAGGATTTTATTTCAGTGATGCAGTTTGTCAGGATAGAGTGGGTGTCGGTGGAGACGGACTTGGTGGAGATGAAAAGCTGGATGTCATCGGCGAAGCAGTGGAATTGGAGACCATGACGGCGGATTAAGTGACCGAGCGGGGACAGGTAAAGGATGAAGAGGAGGGGGCCAAGAACTGAACCTTGGGGGACACCTTGGGGGAGGGGAGCAGTGGGGGATTTGCAGTTATTGATGGAGATGAACTGGCATCTGTCAGAGAGGTATGATTTAATCCAAGAGAGGGCAGTGCCGGTGACGTTAAAGGTGGATTCAAGTCGGGTGAGGAGGATAGTGTGATCGATGGTGTCAAAGGCAGCGCTGAGGTCGAGGAGGACGAGAATGTTGAGGTTGCCAGCGTCAGAGGAGAGGAGAAGGTCGTTGGTGATTTTGAGGAGAGCAGTTTCAGTACTGTGGTTGGAGCGGAATCCGGATTGGAATGTTTCATACAAGTTATTGGCAGAGAGATGATGTTTGAGTTGAGTGGCTACAGCGCGTTCCAAAACTTTTGACAGAAAGGGTAGGTTGGAGATGGGTCTGAAGTTGTTTAGGGTGTCAGGGTTTAGACCAGGTTTTTTTAGAATGGGGGTAACAGCAGCAATTTTGAGGGAAGGTGGGACGATGCCTGTAGACAGGGAGGAGTTTATTGTTGCAATGATAAGTGGAGAGAGAGCAGGGAGGGAGGCTTTGACAAAGCTGGAGGGGATGGGGTCAAGAGTGCAGGTGGCAGTTTTCATTCCTATGAGGAGTTCAGAGAGGTCAGTAGGAGAGATTGGGGAGAACCGAGACAGGGGATGGCAGGACAAGGGGGGGCAGGTGGTTGGAGGGGGAGCGGGTGCGGCGGTGGTCAAGCTGTTGTAGATGTTGTCAATTTTGCGTTGGAAGAAAGAGAGGAAGGAGATGCAGTTGTCTACTGTGAATGACTGGGTGGTGGTGTTCAGGGGGCGGAGGAGTTTGTTTATTGTCGAGAAGAGTGCTTTTGGGTTTCCGGAGCCAGAGTGGATAATTTGAGAGTAGTAGGCAGAGCGGGCGCGGGAGAGGGCATCTTTGTAGTGTTGTATGTGGTCCTTGTAGGCTTGGGAGTGAACTGTGAGACCCGTTTTATTGCGGAGTCTTTCAAGTTGGCGAGCACGAGTTTTCATCAGGTGGAGTTCAGGGGTAAACCAGGGAGCAGAATGGGTGAAAGAAACTGTTTTGGTTTTTACAGGCGCAAGCTGGTCAAGGCAGGAGGAGAGAGTGTGGTTGTAGTAGTCAGTGAGGTCGGAAGGGGTGTGGAGGTCAATGAAGGGAGAAGTGGACATTTTTTCAGAGAGGGTGGATGAGAATGAGGTAGGTGAAAGAGCGTTTAGCTTACGGAAGTTGATTGTGCGATAATGCCTTGGTGTTGGGGCGGGGATGTTGATGGTCAGAGTGATGGCTAAGTGGTCAGAGAGGGTGAGGTCGGAGCCATAGAGATGGTGCAAATTTAATCCAGTGGAGCAGACAAGGTCCAAAATGTGACCACGGATATGGGTAGGAAAGTCGACATGTTGAGTGAGGTTAAAGCAGGTGAGTAAATCAGTGAAGTCAGTGGTTATTGTGGAGTCAGTGGAGTCCATGTGGATATTGAAATCACCAAGGAGGAGGATTGAGGGGGAGAGGGAACATAGCTGGGTCAGAAAGTAGGAGAAGTCAGACAGGAATGATGGGTGTGGTTTGGGAGGGCGGTAGACGACAGCCATGACTGACTGCGTGTGACCAGAGAGTTTTAAAGCCAGGTGTTCAAATGATGGAGCAGATGAGATGGAGATGAGGTTGGTCTTGATGTCTTGACGGTGGATAACGGCAATTCCACCACCTCGGCCCTCCGAGCGTGGTTTATTGACGTAGGAATATCCATTGGGTGTGGTGAGGTTGAGTGTGTAGTAGTCCAGAGGTTGTTGCCAGGTTTCGGTGAGACAGAGAAAGTCCAGTTTGTTATCCAGGATGTATTCGTTCAGGATGAGGCATTTATTGTTGAGGGACCGGGTGTTGAACAGGGTGAGCTTGATGTTGTTTTGAACAGCAGGGATGAATTCAGGTGATTTAGCCAGGGTTCGTAGGCAAGAGGTGCGATCGTGTGGGTTGCTGTGACCAGGTGCGCTGGGACGAAGAGTGAGAGTGCGCTGAGCCGACCAGAGGACGGGGATGGAGTGACCTGATTGCAAATAAACAAACTTGCGACCGGAGCCACGGTGAATGTACCTGGGTCGTCGGAGGAGTCCATTTGATTTGATGGCAGAGATGCATGATGGGGTGGAGCGGGTATTGAGCAGAAGAAGCCTTGCGGCGGAGTACTTCAGAGCCATGCCAGGCAGGAGCGAAGGGACGAGTACGAGGCCAAGGTCGAGGAGGCAAAGCGGCAAACGCAGCGGCAAACGACTGCAGCCGCTAATCAAGACCACAGCGGCAAACGACTGCAGCCGCTAATCAAGACCACAGCGGCAAACAAGGCCACAAGGCCACCGGCAAACAAGGCCACGGCCACATGATTATACATGATCAGATGAGCCGATTGGAGCAGAAGAAGAGCAGCAGACATTTTCAGGGAAGTTTGTCATAACCAAATCCAGAAGAGAAGATGCTCCGTTGACTGAGATCCGGGTCGGGAAATTGACAGATTGTGTCAGTCCCAGTGAGTCGCAGAAGTCCTTTGCTGAAGAGCCATGGCTGGTGAGAGAGGTACCCACACCCAGCCAACTGGCATGGTGACAATTGAAATCACCACATATGAGGAAGAGAGAGTTGGGATGGGTAGATAGAAGTTGGTCCATATTATCAGACAGTGAGATGTAGATGGAGTCATCGCTGATTGGTGGACGGTACAACACACATATGAACAAAAGGTGGGAGCGAAGGGGAAGCCGTAGCCAAAGGTATTCCTGGGGGTGAGGTGGAGAGAGGGCAGTGGAGGGCGAGTGAGGAAGAGAGTTTTTTTATAAAGATAGCAACCCCACCTCCAGGACGAGGCTCAGGTCTATCATACCAGAGGAGGGAGTAACCTGGGAGAGATACCAAGGCATCAGAGACATCATGAAGGAGGAAAGTTTCTGTTAAGCAGATCACATCTGGTTTGTCAGAAGCAACCTGTATGGAGAGGTCAGTCAGGTTTGAGCGAAGGCCCCGGATGTTTGAGGTCCATACCGTTAATGAAGAGGAAGGGGGAGCATCGGGTCCAGAACAGGGGGGGGGAGGGGTAGGGTAAGATGTGGAAGAGGAGGAAGAGGTAGGGAGAGCTGTTGAAGGTGTGTCAGAGATTTCAGAATAGCTTGGAGAAAGGGAAGAATGGGGCGGACAAAAGGTTTGATGGAGATTGGGTGAGGCACAGTGAGGTGTTATTTGAGGACGGGGAAGAGCAAGGCAGAAGGTTTGGGGAGATGAAGGTGAAAGTTGGAAGGAGGAAGAAGCAGGGAGGATGCTTTGAGGAGGAGGGGTGAGAGGGGAGTCTAGGAGGGGAGGAGCGAGGGAGAGTCTCGGAGGGGAGGGGTGTGGGGGGAGTTTAGGAGGGAGGGGAGGGAAGGGGCAAGGGGGGAGATTTGAAAGGGATGGGTGATGGGGAGGATTTGGAGGGGAGGGGTGAGATTGGATTTTGAAAAGTGTACGATTCATGGGAAACGAACATTTTTTGCAAAATGAGTTTGAGACCTTCGAGTCAAAAATACGTTTGAGGACACTGGGGGAGGGATGGAGTTCTGGATAGTTTAGGGAATGTAGAAAGGAGGAACTGTAAGAGATGGTATTATATATATTTTTTGGAATGAATAGATTTGGTGAGCAAGACGAAAGCATCCTTTTGTAGGAAAAGAAGAAAAAGGTGTTATAATATATGAGAGAAAATAGTTGTTCAGGGGAGAGATTATACATTTCTAACCGCGTGATCGCGAACGAAGAACGAACGAACAAAAAGAACAAATAAACGAATAAGACCTGGGAAGGAAATTGTTTTTTTGGGGTTTTTTTTTTTTTTTTTTTTGTGAGTACAGATATTAAACAAGGAGGTACGGGGTGAACGACTGGGACGAAACAGTGAACGAAAATAATTTCAGCGCATTCGACGAATCGCTGAGAGAAAAACAAACCACTTGAAGGTCGGAGACGGTACGGTAGTCCAAGCCTACGAGTACTAGGCCGCAGAATACTCGATACCATTAACAGACGATTGTGTATACATGTACGAAAAATTAGCACCGAAAATTTTCCAAAAGATACGCTATAGGTACATACACCGAAAGATAGATACAGTCTCGACAAAAACACGATTGAGAAATATCACTTAGCTTCGAAAGCGTGAGCGCATGGAGCAGCTTCGAAAAGACGTGACCTCGCCGTGATCTCGCGAGACTTCTCCTCAAGTATATGGAGAGGTGCAGTGTGGAGAGGTTGCAGTATATGGAGAGGTTGCAGTATATCGAGAGGTTTCAGTATATGGAGAGGCTGCAGTATGGAGAGGTTGCAGTATATGGAGAGGTTGCAGTATATGGAGAGGCTGCAGTATGGAGAGGTTGCAGTATATGGAGTGGTTGCAGTATATGGAGAGGCTGCAGTATATCGACAGGTTTCAGTATATGGAGAGGCTGCAGTATATGGAGAGGTTTCAGTATATGGAGAGGCTGCAGTATGGAGAGGCTGCAGTATATGGAGAGGTTTCAGTATATGGAGAGGTTGCAGTATGGAGAGGTTGCAGTATATGGAGAGGTTGCAGTATATGGAGAGGCTGCAGTATGGAGAGGTTTCAGTATATGGAGAGGCTGCAGTATGGAGAGGTTGCAGTATATGGAGAGGCTGCAGTATATGGAGAGGTTTCAGTATATGGAGAGGTTTCAGTATATGGAGAGGCTGCAGTATGGAGTGGTTGCAGTATATGGAGAGGTTGCAGTATATGGAGAGGCTGCAGTATGGAGAGTTGCAGTATATGGAGAGGTTGCAGTATATGGAGAGGTTGCAGTATATGGAGAGGCTGCAGTATATGGAGAGGCTGCAGTGTATGGAGAGGCTGCAGTATATGGAGAGGTTGCAGTATATCGAGAGGTTTCAGTATATGGAGAGGCTGCAGTATGGAGAGGTTGCAGTATATGGAGAGGCTGCAGTATGGAGAGGTTTCAGTATATGGAGAGGCTGCAGTATGGAGAGGTTGCATTATATGGAGAGGCTGCAGTATATGGAGAGGTTTCAGTATATGGAGAGGCTGCAGTATCGAGAGGTTGCAGCATATGGAGAGGCTGCAGTATGGAGAGGCTGCAGTATGGAGAGGTTGCAGTATATGGAGAGGTTGCAGTATATGGAGAGGCTGAAGAATGGAGAGGTTGCAGTACATGGAGAGGCTGCAGTATATGGAGAGGCTGCAGTATATGGAGAGTATGCAGTATGGAGAGGTTTCAGTACATGGAGAGGTTGCAGTATATCGAGAGGTTGCAGCATATGGAGAGGCTGCAGCATGGAGAGGTTTCAGTATATGGAGAGGCTGCAGTGTATGTAGAGGTTGCAGTATATGCAGAGGCTGCAGTATGGAGAGGTTGCAGTATATGGAGAGGGTGCAGTATGGAGAGGCTGCAGTATGGAGAGGCTGCAGTATATGGAGAGGTTGCAGTATATGGAGAGGTTGCAGTATATGGAGAGGTTGCAGTATATGGAGAGGTTGCAGTATATGGAGAGGTTGCAGTGTGGAGAGGTTGCAGTATATGGAGAGGTTGCAGTATATCGAGAGGTTTCAGTATATGGAGAGGCTGCAGTATGGAGAGGTTGCAGTATATGGAGAGGTTGCAGTATATGGAGAGGGTGCAGTATGGAGAGGTTGCAGTATATGGAGAGGTTGCAGTATATGGAGAGGCTGCAGTATATCGACAGGTTTCAGTATATGGAGAGGCTGCAGTATATGGAGAGGTTTCATTTTATGGAGAGGCTGCAGTATGGAGAGGTTGCAGTATATGGAGAGGCTGCAGTATATGGAGAGGTTTCAGTATATGGAGAGTATGCAGTATATCGAGAGGCTGCAGTATATCGAGAGGCTGCAGTATATGGAGAGGCTGCAGTATATCGAGAGGTTTCAGTATATGGAGAGGCTGCGGTATGGAGAGGTTTCAGTACATGGAGAGGCTGCAGTATGGAGAGGTTTCAGTATATGGGGAGGATGCAGTATGGAGAGGTTGCAGTATATGGAGAGGTTTCAGTATATGGAGAGGCTGCAGTATGGAGAGGTTGCAGTATATGGAGAGGTGGCAGTATATGGAGAGGCTACAGTATGGAGAGGTTGCAGTATATGGAGAGGTTGCAGTATATGGAGAGGCTGAAGAATGGAGAGGCTGCAGTATATGGAGAGGCTGCAGTATATGGAGAGTATGCAGTATGGAGAGGTTTCGGTACATGGAGAGGTTGCAGTTTATCGAGACGTTGCAGTATATTGAGAGGCTGCAGTATTGAGAGGTTGCAGTATGGAGAGGTGGCAGTATGGAGAGGTTGCAGTATATGGAGAGGTTGCAGTATATGGAGAGGTTGCAGTGTGGAGAGGTTGCAGTATATGGAGAGGTTGCAGTATATGGAGAGGTTGCAGTATATCGAGAGGTTTCAGTATATGGAGAGGCTGCAGTATGGAGAGGTTGCAGTATATGGAGAGGTTGCAGTATATGGAGAGGCTGCAGTATGGAGAGGTTGCAGTATATGGAGAGGCTGCAGTATATCGACAGGTTTCAGTTTATGGAGAGGCTGCAGTATGGAGAGGTTGCAGTATATGGAGAGGTTTCAGTTTATGGAGAGGCTGCAGTATGGAGAGGTTGCAGTATATGGAGAGGCTGCAGTATATGGAGAGGTTTCAGTATATGGAGAGGTTGCAGTATATCGAGAGGCTGCAGTATATGGAGAGGCTGCAGTATATCGAGAGGTTTCAGTATATGGAGAGGCTGCGGTATGGAGCGGTTTCAGTACATGGAGAGGCTGCAGTATGGAGAGGTTTCAGTATATGGAGAGGCTGCAGTATGGAGAGGTTGCAGTATATGGAGAGGCTGCAGTATATGGAGAGGCTGCAGTATGGAGAGGTTGCAGTATATGGAGAGGTGGCAGTATATGGAGAGGCTACAGTATGGAGAGGTTGCAGTATATGGAGAGGTTGCATTATATGGAGAGGCTGAAGAATGGAGAGGCTGCAGTATATGAAGAGGCTGCAGTATATGGAGAGGCTGCAGTATATGGAGAGTATGGAGAGGTTTCGGTACATGGAGAGGTTGCAGTTTATCGAGACGTTGCAGTATATTGAGAGGCTGCAGTATTGAGAGGTTGCAGTATATGGAGAGGCTGCAGTATATGGAGAGGCTGCAGTATATGGAGAGGCTACAGTATGGAGAGGTTGCAGTATATGGAGAGGTTGCAGTCTATGGAGAGGTTGCAGTCTATGGAGAGGTTTCAGTACATGGAGAGGATGCAGTATGGAGAGGTTGCAGTATATGGAGAGGCTGCAGTCTATGGAGAGGTTTCAGTATATAGAGAGGCTGCAGTATGGAGAGGTTGCAGTATATGGAGAGGCTACAGTATATGGAGAGGTTTCAGTATATGGAGAGGCTGCAGTATGAAGAGGTTGCAGTATGGAGAGGTTGCAGTATGGAGAGGTTGCAGTAAATGGAGAGGTTGCAGTATATGGAGAGGCTGCAGTATATGGGGAGGCTGCAGTATGGAGAGGTTTCAGTATATGGAGAAGCTGCAGTATGGAGAGGTTGCAGTATATGGAGAGGCTGCAGTATATGGAGAGGTTTCAGTATATGGAGAGGCTGCAGTATGGAGATGTTGCAGTATGGAGAGGTTGCAGTAAATGGAGAGGTTGCAGTATGGAGAGGTTGCAGTAAATGGAGAGGTTGCAGTATATGGAGAGGTTGCAGTATGGAGAGGTTGCAGTATGGAGAGGTTGCAGTATGGAGAGGTTGCAGTAAATGGAGAGGTTGCAGTATATGGAGAGGCTGCAGTATATGGAGAGGCTGCAGTATATGGAGAGGCTGCAGCATATGGAGAGGTTTCAGTATATGGAGAGGTTTCAGTATATGGAAAGGCTGCAGGATGGAGAGGATGCTGTATATGGAGAGGCTGCAGTATATCGAGAGGTTTCAGTATATGGAGAGGCTACAGTATGGAGAGGTTGCAGTATATGGAGAGGCTGCAGAATATCGAGAGTTTGCAGTATATGGAGAGGCTGCAGTATATCGACAGGTTTCAGTATATGGAGAGGCTGCAGTATATGGAGAGGTTTCAGTTTATGGAGAGGCTGCAGTATGGAGAGGTTGCAGTGTATGGACAGGTTGCAGTATATGGAGAGGCTGAAGAATGGAGAGGTTGCAGTACATGGAGAGGCTGCAGTATATGGAGAGGCTGCAGTATATGGAGAGGCTGCAGTATATGGAGAGTATGCAGTATGGAGAGGTTTCAGTACATGGAGAGGTTTCAGTACATGGAGAGGTTGCAGTATATCGAGAGGTTGCAGCATATGGAGAGGCTGCAGTATGGAGAGGTTTCAGTATATGGAGAGGCTGCAGTATATGTAGAGGTTGCAGTATATGCAGAGGCTGCAGTATGGAGAGGTTGCAGTATATGGAGAGGCTGCAGTATGGAGAGGCTGCAGTATGGAGAGGTTGCAGTATATGGAGAGGTTGCAGTCTATGGAGAGGATGCAGTGTGGAGAGGTTGCCGTATATCGAGAGGTTGCAGTATATGGAGAGGCTGCAGTATGGAGAGGTTGCAGTATATGGAGAGGTTGCAGTATATGGAGAGGTTGCAGTATATGGAGAGGTTGCAGTATATGGGGAGGTTGCAGTATATCGAGAGGTTTCAGTATATGGAGAGGCTGCAGTATGGAGAGGTTGCAGTATATGGAGAGGTTGCAGTATATGGAGAGGCTGCAGTATGGAGAGGTTTCAGTATATGGAGAGGCTGCAGTATATGTAGAGGTTGCAGTATATGGAGAGGCTGCAGTATGGAGAGGTTGCTGTATATGGAGAGGTTGCAGTATATGGAGAGGTTGCAGTATATGGCGAGGCTGCAGTATGGAGAGGTTGCAGTATATGGGGAGGTTGCAGTATATCGAGAAGTTTCAGTATATCGAGAGGCTGCAGTATGGAGAGGTTGCAGTACATGGAGAGGTTGCAGTATATGGAGAGGTTGCAGTATATGGAGAGGTTGCAGTATGGAGAGGTTGCAGTATATGGAGAGGTTGCAGTATATGGAGAGGTTGCAGTATGGAGAGGAGGCAGTATATGGAGAGGTTGCAGTCTATGGAGAGGTTGCAGTCTATGGAGAGGTTGCAGTACATGGAGAGGATGCAGTATGGAGAGGATGCAGTATGGAGAGGTTGCAGTATATGGAGAGGCTGCAGTCTATGGAGAGGTTTCAGTATATAGAGAGGCTGCAGTATGGAGAGGTTGCAGTATATGGAGAGGCTGCAGTATGGAGAGGTTTCAGTATATGGAGAGGCTGCAGTATATGGAGAGGTTTCAGTATATGGAGAGGCTGCAGTATTGAGAGGTTGCAGTATATGGAGAGGTTGCAGTATATGGAGAGGCTGCAGTATGGAGAGGTTGCAGTAAATGGAGAGGTTGCAGTATATGGAGAGGCTGAAGAATGGAGAGGTTGCAGTATATGGAGAGGCTGCAGTATATGGAGAGGCTGCAGTATATGGAGAGGCTGCAGTATGGAGAGGTTTCAGTATATGGAGAGGCTGCAGTATGGAGAGGATGCAGTTTATGGAGAGGCTGCAGTATATGGAGCGGCTGCAGTATATGGAGAGGCTGCAGTATATCGAGAGGTTGCAGTATATCGAGAGGTTTCAGTATATGGAAGGGCTGCAGTATGGAGAGGTTGCAGTATATGGAGAGGCTGCAGTATATCGAGAGGTTGCAGTATATGGAGAGGTTTCAGTATATGGAAAGGCTGCAGTATGGAGAGGATGCTGTATATGGAGAGGCTGCAGTATATCGAGAGGTTTCAGTATATGGAGAGGCTACAGTATGGAGAGGTTGCAGTATATGGAGAGGCTGCAGTATATCGAGAGTTTGCAGTATATGGAGAGGCTGCAGTATATCGACAGGTTTCAGTATATGGAGAGGCTGCAGTATATGGAGAGGTTTCAGTTTATGGAGAGGCTGCAGTATGGAGAGGTTGCAGTATATGGAGAGGCTGCAGTATATGGAGAAGTTTCAGTACATGGAGAGGTTGCAGTATATCGAGAGACTGCAGTATATAGAGAGGTTTCAGTATATGGTGAGGCTGCAGTATATGGAGAGGCTGCAGTATATCGAGAGGTTTCAGTATATGGAGAGGCTGCGGTATGGAGAGGTTTCAGTACATGGTGAGGCTGCAGTTTGAAGAGGTTTCAGTATATGGAGAGGATGCAGTATGGAGAGATTGCAGTATATGGAGAGGCTGCAGTATATGGAGAGGCTGCAGTATATGGAGAGGCTGCAGTATATGGAAAGGCTGCAGTATATGGAGAGGCTGCAGTATATGGAGAGGCTGCAGTATATGGAGAGTTGCAGTATATGGAGAGGTTGCAGTATATGGAGAGGTTGCAGTATATGGAGAGGTTGCAGTATATGGAGAGGCTGCAGTATATGGAGAGGCTGCAGTATATGGAGAGGGTGCAGTATATGGAGAGGTTGCAGTATATCGAGAGGTTTCAGTATATGGAGAGGCTGCAGTATGGAGAGGTTGCAGTATATGGAGAGGCTGCAGTATGGAGAGGTTTCAGTATATGGAGAGGTTTCAGTATATGGAGAGGCTGCAGTATGGAGAGGTTGCAGTATATGGAGAGGTTGCAGTATATGGAGAGGCTGCAGTATCGAGAGGTTGCAGTATATGGAGAGGTTGCAGTATATGGAGAGGCTGCAGTATGGAGAGGTTGCAGTATATGGACAGGTTGCAGTATATGGAGAGGCTGAGGAATGGAGAGGTTGCAGTACATGGAGAGGCTACAGTATATGGAGAGGTTTCAGTACATGGAGAGGTTTCAGTACATGGAGAGGTTTCAGTACATGGAGAGGTTGCAGTATATCGAGAGGTTGCAGCATATGGAGAGGCTGCAGCATGGAGAGGTTTCAGTATATGGAGAGGCTGCAGTATATGTAGAGGTTGCAGTATATGCAGAGGCTGCAGTATGGAGAGGTTGCAGTATATGGAGAGGCTGCAGTATGGAGAGGTTGCAGTATATGGAGAGGTTGCAGTATATGGAGAGGCTGCAGTATGGAGAGGTTTCAGTATATGGAGAGGCTGCAGTATGGAGAGGTTGCATTATATGGAGAGGCTGCAGTATATGGAGAGGTTTCAGTATATGGAGAGGCTGCAGTATCGACAGGTTGCAGTATATGGAGAGGTTGCAGTATATGGAGAGGCTGCAGTATGGAGAGGTTGCAGTATATGGAGAGGTTGCAGTATATGGAGAGGTTGCAGTATATGGAGAGGCTGAAGAATGGAGAGGTTGCAGTACATGGAGAGGATGCAGTATATGGAGAGGCTGCAGTATATGGAGAGTATGCAGTATGGAGAGGTTTCAGTACATGGAGAGGTTGCAGTATATCGAGAGGTTGCAGCATATGGAGAGGCTGCAGTATGGAGAGGTTTCAGTATATGGAGAGGCTGCAGTGTATGTAGAGGTTGCAGTATATGCAGAGGCTGCAGTATGGAGAGGTTGCAGTATATGGAGAGGCTGCAGTATGGAGAGGCTGCAGTATGGAGAGGTTGCAGTATATGGAGAGGTTGCAGTATATGGAGAGGATGCAGTGTGGAGAGGTTGCAGTATATCGAGAGGTTTCAGTATATGGAGAGGCTGCAGTATGGAGAGGTTGCAGTATATGGAGAGGTTGCAGTATATGGAGAGGTTGCAGTATATGGAGAGGTTGCAGTATATGGAGAGGCTGCAGTATATCGACAGGTTTCAGTATATGGAGAGGCTGCAGTATATGGAGAGGTTTCAGTTTATGGAGAGGCTGCAGTATGGAGAGGTTGCAGTATATGGAGAGGCTGCAGTATATGGAGAGGTTTCAGTATATGGAGAGGTTGCAGTATATCGAGAGGCTGCAGTATATGAAGAGGCTGCAGTATATGGAGAGGCTACAGTATATGGAGAGGTTTCAGTATATGGAGAGGCTGCAGTATGGAGAGGTTGCAGTATATGGAGAGGCTGCAGTATGGAGAGGCTGCAGTATGGAGAGGTTGCAGTATATGGAGAGGCTGCAGTATATGGAGAGGTTTCAGTATATGGAGAGGCTGCAGTATCGAGAGGTTGCAGTATATGGAGAGGTTGCAGTATATGGAGAGGCTGCAGTATGGAGAGGTTGCAGTAAATGGAGAGGTTGCAGTATATGGAGAGGCTGAAGAATGGAGAGGTTGCAGTATATGGAGAGGCTGCAGTATATGGAGAGGCTGCAGCATATGGAGAGGTTTCAGTACATGGAGAGGTTGCAGTATATCGAGAGGTTGCAGTATATGGAGAGGTTGCAGTATATGGAGAGGTTGCAGTATATGGAGAGGCTGCAGTATATGTAGAGGTTGCAGTATATGGAGAGGCTGCAGTATATGGAGAGGTTGCAGTATATGGAGAGGTTGCAGTATATGGAGAGGTTGCAGTATATGGAGAGGCTGCAGTATGGAGAGGTTGCAGTATATGGGGAGGTTGCAGTATATGGGGAGGTTGCAGTATATCGAGAGGTTTCAGTATATGGAGAGGCTGCAGTATGGAGAGGTTGCAGTATATGGAGAGGTTGCAGTATATGGAGAGGCTGCAGTATGGAGAGGTTTCAGTATATGGAGAGGCTGCAGTATATGTAGAGGTTGCAGTATATGGAGAGGCTGCAGTATGGAGAGGTTGCTGTATATGGAGAGGTTGCAGTATATGGAGAGGTTGCAGTATATGGAGAGGCTGCAGTATGGAGAGGTTGCAGTATATGGGGAGGTTGCAGTATATCGAGAGGTTTCAGTATATCGAGAGGCTGCAGTATGGAGAGGTTGCAGTACATGGAGAGGTTGCAGTATATGGAGAGGCTGCAATATGGAGAGGTTGCAGTATATGGAGAGGTTGCAGTATATGGAGAGGTTGCAGTATGGAGAGGATGCAGTATATGGAGAGGTTGCAGTCTATGGAGAGGTTGCAGTCTATGGAGAGGTTTCAGTACATGGAGAGGATGCAGTATGGAGAGGATGCAGTATGGAGAGGTTGCAGTATATGGAGAGGCTGCAGTCTATGGAGAGGTTTCAGTATATAGAGAGGCTGCAGTATGGAGAGGTTGCAGTATATGGAGAGGCTGCAGTATGGAGAGGTTTGAGTATATGGAGAGGCTGCAGTATATGGAGAGGTTTCAGTATATGGAGGCTGCAGTATTGAGAGGTTGCAGTATATGGAGAGGTTGCAGTATATGGAGAGGCTGCAGTATGGAGAGGTTGCAGTAAATGGAAAGGTTGCAGTATATGGAGAGGCTGAAGAATGGAGAGGTTGCAGTATATGGAGAGGCTGCAGTATATGGAGAGGCTGCAGTATATGGAGAGGTTTCAGTTCATGGAGAGGTTGCAGTATGGAGAGGTTGCAGTATGGAGAGAATGCTGTATATCGAGAGGTTGCAGAATATGGAGAGGCTGCAGTATGGAGAGGTTTCAGTATATGGAGAGACTGCAGTATATGTAGAGGTTGCAGTATATGGAGAGGTTGCAGTATATGGAGAGGCTGCAGTATGGAGAGGTTGCAGTATATGGAGAGGCTGCAGTATTGGGAGGTTGCAGTATATGGAGAGGTTGCAGTATATGGAGAGGTTGCAGTATATGGAGAGGTTGCATTATATGGAGAGGCTGCAGTATGGAGAGGTTACAGTATATGGGGAGGTTGCAGTATATGGGGAGGTTGCAGTATATCGAGAGGTTTCAGTATATGGAGAGGCTGCAGTATGGAGAGGTTGCAGTACATGGAGAGGTTGCAGTATATGGAGAGGCTGCAGTATGGAGAGGTTGCAGTATATGGAGAGGTTGCAGTATATGGAGAGGTTGCAGTATATGGAGAGGCTGCAGTATATGGAGAGGTTTCAGTATATGGAGAGGCTGCAGTATGGAGAGGTTGCAGTATATGGAGAGGCTGCAGTATCGAGAGGTTGCAGTATATGGAGAGGTTGCAGTATATGGAGAGGCTGCAGTATGGAGAGGTTGCAGTATATGGAGAGGTTGCAGTATATGGAGAGGCTGAAGAATGGAGAGGTTGCAGTACATGGAGAGGCTGCAGTATATGGAGAGGCTGCAGTATATGGAGAGGCTGCAGTATATGGAGAGTATGCAGTATGGAGAGGTTTCAGTACATGGAAGGTTGCAGTATATCGAGAGGTTGCAGTATATCGAGAGGTTGCAGCATATGGAGAGGCTGCAGTATGGAGAGGTTTCAGTATATGGAGAGGCTGCAGTATATGTAGAGGTTGCAGTATATGCAGAGGCTGCAGTATGGAGAGGTTGCAGTATATGGAGAGGCTGCAGTATGGAGAGGTTGCAGTATATGGAGAGGCTGCAGTATGGAGAGGTTGCAGTATATGGAGAGGTTGCAGTATATGGAGAGGCTGCAGTGTGGAGAGGTTGCAGTATATGGAGAGGTTGCAGTATATCGAGAGGTTTCAGTATATGGAGAGGTTGCAGTATATGGAGAGGTTGCAGTATATGGAGAGGCTGCAGTATGGAGAGGTTGCAGTATATGGAGAGGCTGCAGTATGGAGAGGTTGCAGTATATGGAGAGGTTGCAGTATATGGAGAGGCTGCAGTATATCGACAGGTTTCAGTATATGGAGAGGATGCAGTATATGGAGAGGTTTCAGTTTATGGAGAGGCTGCAGTATGGAGAGGTTTCTGTATATGGAGAGGTTGCAGTATATGGAGAGGCTGCAGTATATGGAGAGGCTGCAGTATATCGAGAGGTTTCAGTATATGGAGAGGCTGCGGTATGGAGAGGTTTCAGTACATGGAGAGGCTGCAGTATGGAGAGGTTTCAGTATATGGAGAGGCTGCAGTATGGAGAGGTTTCAGTACATGGAGAGGCTGCAGTATGGAGAGGTTTCAGTATATGGAGAGGCTGCAGTATGGAGAGGTTGCAGTATATGGAGAGGTGGCAGTATATGGAGAGGCTACAGTATGGAGAGGTTGCAGTATATGGAGAGGTTGCAGTATATGGAGAGGCTGAAGAATGGAGAGGCTGCAGTATATGGAGAGGCTGCAGTATATGTAGAGCCTGCAGTATATGGAGAGTATGCAGTATGGAGAGGTTTCAGTACATGGAGAGGTTGCAGTATATCGAGAGGTTGCAGCATATGGAGAGGCTGCAGTATGGAGAGGTTTCAGTATATGGAGAGGCTGCAGTGTATGTAGAGGTTGCAGTATATGCAGAGGCTGCAGTATGGAGAGGTTGCAGTATATGGAGAGGCTGCAGTATGGAGAGGCTGCAGTATGGAGAGGTTGCAGTATATGGAGAGGTTGCAGTATATGGAGAGGATGCAGTGTGGAGAGGTTGCAGTATATCGAGAGGTTTCAGTATATGGAGAGGCTGCAGTATGGAGAGGTTGCAGTATATGGAGAGGTTGCAGTATATGGAGAGGTTGCAGTATATGGAGAGGCTGCAGTATATCGACAGGTTTCAGTATATGGAGAGGCTGCAGTACATGGAGAGGTTTCAGTTTATGGAGAGGCTGCAGTATGGAGAGGTTGCAGTATATGGAGAGGCTGCAGTATATGGAGAGGTTTCAGTATATGGAGAGGTTGCAGTATATCGAGAGGCTGCAGTATATGGAGAGGCTGCAGTATATGGAGAGGCTACAGTATATGGAGAGGTTTCAGTATATGGAGAGGATGCAGTATGGAGAGGTTGCAGTATATGGAGAGGTTGCAGTATGGAGAGGCTGCAGTATGGAGAGGTTGCAGTATATGGAGAGGCTGCAGTATATGGAGAGGTTTCAGTATATGGAGAGGCTGCAGTATCGAGAGGTTGCAGTATATGGAGAGGCTGCAGTATGGAGAGGTTGCAGTAAATGGAGAGGTTGCAGTATATGGAGAGGCTGAAGAATGGAGATGTTGCAGTATATGGAGAGGCTGCAGTATATGGAGAGGCTGCAGCATATGGAGAGGTTGCTGTATATGGAGAGGTTTCAGTATATGGAGAGGCTGCAGTATATGGAGAGGTTGCAGTATATGGAGAGGCTGCAGTATGGAGAGGTTGCAGTATATGGGGTGGTTGCAGTATGGAGAGGCTGCAGTATGGAGAGGTTGCAGTAAATGGAGAGGTTGCAGTATATGGAGAGGCTGAAGAATGGAGAGGTTGCAGTATATGGAGAGGCTGCAGTATATGGAGAGGCTGCATTATATGGAGAGGCTGCAGCATATGGAGAGGTTTCAGTTCATGTAGAGGTTGCAGTATGGAGAGGATGCTGTATATGGAGAGGTTTCAGTTTATGGAGAGGCTGCAGTATGGAGAGGATGCAGTATATGTAGAGGTTGCAGTATATGGAGAGGTTGCAGTATATGGAGAGGTTGCAGTATATGGAGAGGCTGCAGTATGGAGAGGTTGCAGTATATGGAGAGGTTTCAGTGTATGGAGAGGTTGCAGTATATGGAGAGGTTGCAGTATATGGAGAGGTTGCAGTATATGGAGAGGTTGCAGTATATGGAGAGGCTGCAGTATGGAGAGGTTGCAGTATATGGGGAGGTTGCAGTATATGGGGAGGTTGCAGTATATCGAGAGGTTTCAGTATATGGAGAGGCTGCAGTTTGGAGAGGTTGCAGTACATGGAGAGGTTGCAGTATATCGAGAGGTTGCAGTATATGGAGAGGTTGCAGTATATGGAGAGGCTGCAGTATCGAGAGTTTGCAGTATATGGAGAGGCTGCAGTATATGGAGAGGTTGCAGTATATGGAGAGGCTGCAGTATGGAGAGGTTGCAGTATATGGAGAGGTTGCAGTATATGGAGAGGTTGCAGTATATGGAGAGGCTGAAGAATGGAGAGGTTGCAGTACATGGAGAGGCTGCAGTATATGGAGAGGCTGCAGTATATGGAGAGGCTGCAGTATATGGAGAGTATGCAGTATGGAGAGGTTTCAGTACATGGAGAGGTTGCAGTATATCGAGAGGTTGCAGCATATGGAGAGGCTGCAGTATGGAGAGGTTTCAGTATATGGAGAGGATGCAGTTTATGGAGAGGCTGCAGTATATGGAGAGGCTGCAGTATGGAGAGGTTGCAGTATATGGAGAGTTGCAGTATGGAGAGGTTGCAGTATATGGAGAGGCTGCAGTGTGGAGAGGTTGCAGTATATGGAGAGGTTGCAGTATATCGAGAGGTTTCAGTATATGGAGAGGCTGCAGTATGGAGAGGTTGCAGTATATGGAGAGGTTGCAGTATATGGAGAGGCTGCAGTATGGAGAGGTTGCAGTATATGGAGAGGCTGCAGTCTGGAGAGGTTGCAGTATATGGAGAGGTTGCAGTATATGGAGAGGCTGCAGTATATCGACAGGTTTCAGTATATGGAGAGGATGCAGTATATGGAGAGGTTTCAGTTTATGGAGAGGCTGCAGTATGGAGAGGTTGCAGTATATGGAGAGGCTGCAGTATATGGAGAGGCTGCAGTATGGAGAGGTTGCAGTATATGGAGAGGTTGCAGTATATGGAGAGGTTGCAGTATATGGAGAGGTTGCAGTATATCGAGAGGTTTCAGTATATGGAGAGGCTGCGGTATGGAGAGGTTTCAGTACATGGAGAGGCTGCAGTATGGAGAGGTTTCAGCATATTGAGAGGCTGCAGTATGGAGAGGTTGCAGTATATGGAGAGGCTGCAGTATATGGAGAGGTTTAAGTATATGGAGAGGATGCAGTATGGAGAGGTTGCAGTATATGGAGAGGTGGCAGTATATGGAGAGGCTACAGTATGGAGAGGTTGCAGTGTATGGAGAGGTTGCAGTATATGGAGAGGCTGAAGAATGGAGAGGCTGCAGTATATGGAGAGGCTGCAGTATATGGAGAGCCTGCAGTATATGGAGAGTATGCAGTTTGGAGAGGTTTCAGTACATGGAGAGGTTGCAGTTTATCGAGAGGTTGCAGTATATTGAGAGGCTGCAGTATGGAGAGGTTGCAGTATATGGAGAGGCTGCAGTATATGGAGAGGCTGCAGTATATGGAGAGGCTACAGTATGGAGAGGTTTCAGTATATGGAGAGGTTGCAGTCTATGGAGAGGTTGCAGTCTATGGAGAGGTTTCAGTACATGGAGAGGATGCAGTATGGAGAGGTTGCAGTATATGGAGAGGCTGCAGTCTATGGAGAGGTTTCAGTATATAGAGAGGCTGCAGTATGGAGAGGTTGCAGTATATGGAGAGGCTACAGTATATGGAGAGGTTTCAGTATATGGAGAGGCTGCAGTATATGGAGAGGTTGCAGTATATGGAGAGGTTGCAGTATATCGAGAGGTTTCAGTATATGGAGAGGCTGCAGTATGGAGAGGTTGCAGTATATGGAGAGGCTGCAGTATGGAGAGGTTTCAGTGTATGGAGAGTTTTCAGTATATGGAGAGGCTGCAGTATGGAGAGGTTGCAGTATATGGAGAGGCTGCAGTATCGAGAGGTTGCAGTATATGGAGAGGTTGCAGTATATGGAGAGGCTGCAGTATGGAGAGGTTGCAGTATATGGAGAGGTTGCAGTATATGGAGAGGTTGCAGTATATGGAGAGGCTGAAGAATGGAGAGGTTGCAGTACATGGAGAGGCTGCAGTATATGGAGAGGCTGCAGTATATGGAGAGGCTGCAGTATATGGAGAGTATGCAGTATGGAGAGGTTTCAGTACATGGAGAGGTTTAAGTACATGGAGAGGTTGCAGTATATCGAGAGGTTGCAGTATATCGAGAGGTTGCAGCATATGGAGAGGCTGCAGTATGGAGAGGTTTCAGTATATGGAGAGGCTGCAGTATATGTCGAGGTTGCAGTATATGCAGAGGCTGCAGTATGGAGAGTTTGCAGTATATGGAGAGGCTGCAGTATGGAGAGGTTGCAGTATATGGAGAGGCTGCAGTATGGAGAGGTTGCAGTATATAGAGTGGCTGCAGTGTGGAGAGGTTGCAGTATATGGAGAGGTTGCAGTATATGGAGAGGTTGCAGTATATCGAGAGGTTTCAGAATATGGAGAGGCTGCAGTATGGAGAGGTTGCTGTATATGGAGAGGTTGCAGTATATGGAGAGGCTGCAGTATGGAGAGGTTGCAGTATATGGAGAGGCTGCAGTATATGGAGAGGCTGCAGTATGGAGAGGTTGCAGTATATGGAGAGGCTGCAGTATGGAGAGGTTTCAGTGTATGGAGAGTTTTCAGTATATGGAGAGGCTGCAGTATGGAGAGGTTGCAGTATCGAGAGGTTGCAGTATATGGAGAGGTTGCAGTATATGGAGAGGCTGCAGTATGGAGAGGTTTCAGTTTATGGAGAGGCTGCAGTATGGAGAGGTTGCAGTATATGGAGAGGTTGCAGTATATGGAGAGGCTGCAGTATGGAGAGATTGCAGTAAATGGAGAGGTTGCAGTATATGGAGAGGCTGAAGAATGGAGAGGTTGCAGTATATGGAGAGGCTGCAGTATATGGAGAGGCTGCAGTATATGGAGAGGCTGCAGCATATGGAGAGGTTTCAGTACATGGAGAGGTTGCAGTATATGGAGAGGTTGCAGTATATGGAGAGGTTGCAGTATATGGAGAGGTTGCAGTATATGGAGAGGTTGCAGTATATCGAGAGGTTGCAGTATATGGAGAGGTTGCAGTATATGGAGAGGTTGCAGTATATGGAGAGGTTGCAACATATGGAGAGGTTGCAGTATATGGAGAGGTTGCAGTATATGGAGAGGCTGCAGTATATGTAGAGGTTGCAGTATATGGAGAGGCTGCAGTATGGAGAGGTTGCAGTATATGGAGAGGTTGCAGTATATGGAGAGGTTGCAGTATATGGAGAGGCTGCAGTATGTAGAGGTTGCAGTATATGGGGAGGTTGCAGTATATCGAGAGGTTTCAGTATATGGAGAGGTTGCAGTATATGGAGAGGTTGCAGTATATGGAGAGGCTGCAGAATGGAGAGGTTTCAGTATATGGAGAGGCTGCAGTATATGTAGAGGTTGCAGTATATGGAGAGGTTTCAGTATATGGAGAGGTTGCAGTATGGAGTGGTTGCAGTATGGAGAGGTTGCATTATATGGAGAAGCTGCAGTATGGAGAGGCTGCAGTATATGGAGAGGCTGGATTCAGATGAAGGTGTGGTAGGTAACCTAAACCCATTTCTGACGGATTTAATGCTTTTTAGATAAAAACTGTGATGGAGTATTGACCTGTCCAGACACAAATATTCACAACTTGCAGCCATCCTACTCTGTTCAATAAAGGACTAACATTTATTTATATCTGGTACAAGGATATACAAGGAATGCTGGTGTTGGGGTAGGCCATTCGGCCCATCATATCTGCGGTACGGTTCATTAACCCAAAACACTTTTCCATGAGCCTTGACTAATTGTGTATAAAATCCTAAAACATAGGCCATCTAGAACGCCACTCAGTAGAGCACATACTCCCGCCGTGGGTCAAGTTGGAATAGTACGATTTCAAAAAAGATTGAGGGAGTAGTTCAGTGACAACACAAGACAGACACTGCACAGATATATATTTAGAATATATAGAAGATAATGTTTGAAAAAAACAAGGCAATTTCACTTACATTTTCGGATTCAGCGTTCAATTCTATATAAGTGAGTGTATTTTGAGGCATGTGTGACTTCAAATAAAATTGAAAGCCAGGAAAACGTTCGTTTCATTCCTTAGGGATACAACATGTAAAACTGGCCCAAACGTCAAAACAAAACTCGCTCATTTTAAGTCGTCCAAGCTAATGCGACCACTCATTCTTCTGGGAAGAATCCCGTGCACATGCTGCTCACACTTATAACTCACCTAAGTCTTTACAAGTTCATCAAATACTGACACCGCGATTGACATTCGCTGAGGTAAATGTTGATATCTCTTCTGATGTAAAAAACAAAAACAAATAAAAAACAGTTTTAAAGCATTATACGTATCAAACGATACATTTTATGAAACGGGGCAAGCGAATACACACTTTGGAGGTTTTAAAATGACAGAATGTCTTTATTAGAAGAAAAAAAAATTAACATTGAAGACGACGCTGCTAAAAAAAATACACCGCTCTAACGCATAACCACGAGTTTAAACTTCATTTACAACAAATATGAAAACTATTTTCATATCACAATGTTAAATATAGAATATATAGAAGATAATGTAAAAAAAAAAAATGAGCCCTGTCTTCCAATGGTAAAAAATCCTTCAAAAAATTGCTGGATCCGGAATAATATCCTGAGCTTCACCAAAAACGAATCAATTCTTCCTTATCCCAAGTGCAATCATCCCACCAACTTTCATCCAAATCCGTTCAGAACTTTTCCAGTTATCTTGTCCACAAACACACATATGCACACACACACACACACACACACACACACACACGGACGGACACGATCGAATGCATTACTCCCTGGCGGGAGTAATTACACTGTTGACAGCATCATAGTACAGAAAACAAATCACCCTAATAAAGTCAAGAACATATGGTTCATTAAACCTTCTCCTGCTCTATATTTGTATGCGAACAGCTATTACCCTGGAGCACTGATTTAGGAGTGAACCTGACCCCGGATCAAGACCCCACGGAAACATGGCCACCTGTTCACCTAAAAACAGCTCTTCCTCGAGCCAGATTAATCCAGGCTTTGGACCAACACCGCCTGAGGAAGCGAAGGTAAACAAAATCATGAAAAAGCAACATTTGTTCATTGACCGGAAAGGCCTAATGTTCATCCACTGCTGTGAGACTGGTCATTCATCACAAAATCACAAAGATTGTTACTGATACCGGTGTTAAAACTGGAAATATTGTTTCGAGCTACGTTACAAAAACATCCATGAAGCAACACCCCGGTTACTTTCACAAACACATCCATCAACAATTACCATCGTCTCTCTGTTGTCAGAGCGTCAGTTTCTGGTCGAGGCAAATCCCGTGGCTGAGAAGCAACCCTGGACAGGTTCCCAATTCATCGCAGGTTGAGAGAGATGGATGTTTCTATTGTTATCCAGGAATATAGTATACTTAGGGTAGAAGAAACATGGCCCCTTTAGGAGTTTGAAAAAGAGCTTGCGCTTTATACGTAATGAAATTGTGTGAGCAGATGAAATATCCGCTCGATAACAGACGAGATCATGCAAACATCATACGAGATCATAACAGAGGACATCTAACCCTAACTTTGCTGACTAAATGTGTGCATGCTTACCATCTGTGTGTTTGATAACTATCTGTGTGCTTTTACAAACGGTCTTGCCCCCCCCAGCTCTATCTGGGCTCTGTCCCCCAAATATTCCTACAGGTCGCACAAGATCTACCTGCAACCCTCTTATGGTGAAACTGCCAAAATCAAGACTCTCTGCTCACCTTCATTCCTTCATTCCTCTTTTCTCCCGCCTCTGGAACAAACTCCCTCACTCTCTTCAATCCCACTCCTCCCTCCAGGTCTTTAAAACAGCTGTTCACCACCATCTCCTATCTTCCTCCATCCAAAACCTTGATCTTTTCTACACCCGTTAATTCACCCCAGATCCACTTTTTTGAAATTCCGATTTCTTTCCTGGAAGTCCTTGCAATGTCCATGTGTTTTTTTTACCTCTCCCACCCCCCTTCCCCCCCCCCCCCCCATTCCTGTGCCTCTTCCCCCCAAGCCCTCTCCCTCCCACAGATCTCCCGATGTCCCTGCTCTCAAATGTTGTGCTTGTGTGCTTCCCTCTCTCTCCCCATATTGTCTCCCGCTCCCTTTATCTTATGTTTTATGTGTCACTTTGTTTTTTTGCGATTAATGTTAGTCCTTACACGAGCCTCGATCTTGTATCTAAAAAAACAACAAAAAAAAACAACCAAGTTTGCCCTTGCGAATAAACAATCGGTATCGGGCCAAGCGGTGAAGACACTGGAATTGTATCCCAGAGGTGGTATATTGAAATACAGGTGAAAGGGTAGGTGATGGAGTTGGACTATAAGCTTCTGAGAAACCTAACTCATTACAGGAGGATTAGCATGTCGCTATCAGATTGGTTAAAACCCAGCTGGCTCACTTATGACATTCAGGGAGGGGCTAGTCTTCCTGCCCCAACTGTTCTGGCCAATGTGTGGTGCCAGCTCATACTTTGTGGTTAACTTTTTTAAGACCTCAGGGCACTTTGGGATGGGTATACCAAATGCCACTTGTGAAAAGGGCAGCACAGCACAAAATCCCTGTTAGGGTTAATAAAAATACTGGTGTGCATACTTGCTGTGTGCCAGGAAGCCCCTCTGCTTGTTGAGTGCAGAAAGTGAAGGAGATACATGAAGAACTAAGTTTAGCCACCGCTTGCATGCTTTTGATAAGCCCAGACTCACCCTCGAACCCAAGGGCACTGAGACTGAACATTAAGCACATTCCAACACGTGCTTGTCTGTGGGCCTAGATTTCCAACTATGTTCGTCTCTCGCTGTCTCTCGATCTCTTGTGCCATACATATCGCCACAACCTTTGATTATTTCAACAGGTCATTGTTTACAATAATTGTTTTTTTTTTTCATTCTGTCTTCGTTTCTTGGTGACCCTCCTCGAACATGTTTGACATTTTCCACTTTACATTAAGTTATTAAATCGTGAGAGTGGATTCCCATTGGCTCATCTTGTTGACAAAGACCAAGCCACATGTCCATGTCAGCATCTACAATTCACCATGACGAAAGGCCTTGTCTGTCGATATTGATGTCTTTGAAGCATTTGCTATGATCGTAAATAAACGATGTAATATGTAACTGTTCCTCTCCACTTCCCCCTTCGTGCTATGTTGTTGGCACCCTGATTGAATTCCAAATTCATGCCCAAATCAACTCCAGTTAAACATCAGGTCTGGTTAACCGATTCGTGCAAGATTTGGGTCAAAACTCTCCCTTGGCAAACCCCACAGGAAGTTAGGATTAACCGGAGTCTTTAAAGAAGTAGGTAGGTAGGTAGGTAGTAGTCGTCGTCTCTGCTCTTGCCCACCTCACTCGACACAAATCACCATTTCCATATCCCTTATCATAAGCCTGGTGTTGGCTAAGCGGTTAGGGTGCCGGCTTGGGATCCAAGGATCCTGAGTTTCAATCCCGGTCGATCGCTGAATTAACACCAGGGGGGTTGACTCAGCCTGTCATCCTTCCGAATTCGGCAAATTGAGTCCCACTTCACTGGTAATTCCCTGTGTGTCGCAAGAGGCGACTAACAGGGTTGGCGGCAGGAAGGGCATCCGGCCATAAAACATTGCTTCAAAAAGGGGACCAAGGTGCCCAAAAAAGGCCAACCCCTGCTCTGCGGGGAAACAGGGCCTCTAAAGGTGGTTCATATCCCTTATCAAGCCCACACACATCACAGGCCACCTCGCACTCTCAACGCCGCATGAGTGTTATGAGACGCACATTCTGCAACAAATAACCAAACACTTCAACAATGGCAATTCGTGTTCTTCAACGACGCTGCATCAATAAAGTCTAACTTTCATCTTCCTCTTCAGAATTTCCTTGCAAAGTGCATCGGCTGCTTTGAAAATGCTCATTTCATGCAAAGGCGCAATTATTTCAATGTTATAAAATGTCTTGGTAACACTCAAAAAACAAAACCCTAAACCAGTCTATTTCAGTCTACTGCAGGGAAAAAGTCTCCCTTAACTCATGTTGAAAGGTGTTTGGCATACGAGGCACACTTTCCAAATATGGGTCTGTGAGAATGAGCATAAATGGAAATGAAACCCACACCGGTCGGTGGAGAAACGAGTAACAAGTCCTTAATCACTTGACCAAACAACTGGCTCATCTTATACACACAATGAGCAAATATTTTAATTTTATTATACTGCACATAGGCCGACATATTGTTACGTAGCTGGATTGCTGTAAGAATAGTATGGTCCATGTGATTCGCTTATTGTAGATTTACTCTCGTAACCAGAGAAAATGTCAGAGGAAGTCATGTTAACAAATTTTTTTGACGTGACGTTGAGGCAGCGGATATGTAATTTAGAGACAATATAGCGAGGGATAAGATTATGTTGATTATGATTATGATTATATAGCTAGGGATAACCACATTTAGCTCTCCCTCCCACAGGTCTACCGATGTCCCTGCTCTCAAATGTTGTACTTGTGTGCTTCCCTCTCTCTCCCCATCTTGTCTCCCGCTCCCTTTATTGTGTTTTGTGTATCCGTTTGCTTTTTTAAATCATTAATGTTAGCGCTTACACGAACTTGTATACAAAAAAAAATTTTTAAACCTTCTGTATCAGGACTTATGGTCAGGTAGAGTGTATGGTCAGAGTGAGGACTTATGTCCTATTAGAAAGGTGAGTGCATTTTGAATGTGCACTCAAATATCGATGCTCAAAATGATAGTATATTAGGAAGTCCAAGGTCCATATGCAAATGGTGAGTCCTCGGCTTTGGGGGAACCCCATCCTCCCTCCCTCCAAGGTGTTGGTACAAATGGTGTCATCGCTCGCGATGTAAATTATACTCCGCTCCAGCCAATCAGAGCCAGAGATAGAGATGACTATGAGCCAACCAATGGATGTTCAGATTACCATTTACGTCATGACTCATGAACCAATCAGTGTCGAACTTACGTAGACATGCTTATATGTGCACGCTCGTTCACTTCCTTATTTCTCTTGATGTGATTTACTTTGAGAAGTACAGCACGAAAACCTTCGGTTAATGTTAGTATGTCGTGTTAAACTTCGTGTATATGAATATATGAACAAACTCGTTGCAGTCCCAGAGCATCCGTCATAAAGGAGCATCCGTCATAAAGGAGCATCCGTCATAAAGGAGCATCCGTCATAAAGGAGCATCCGTCATAAAGGAGCATCCGTCATAAAGGAGCATCCGTCATAAAGGAGCATCCGTCATAAAGGAGCATCCGTCATAAAGGAGCATCCGTCATAAAGGAGCATCCGTCATAAAGGAGCATCCGTCATAAAGGAGCATCCGTCATAAAGGAGCATCCGTCATAAAGGAGCATCCGTCATAAAGGAGCATCCGTCATAAAGGAGCATCCGTCATAATGGAGCATCCGTCATAAAGGAGCATCCGTCATAAAGGAGCATCCGTCATAAAGGAGCATCCGTCATAAAGGAGCATCCGTCATAAAGGAGCATCCGTCATAAAGGAGCATCCGTCATAAAGGAGCATCCGTCATAAAGGAGCATCCGACATAAAGGAGCATCCGACATAAAGGAGCATCCGACATAAAGGAGCATCCGACATAAAGAAGCATCCGACATAAAGAAGCATCCGACATAAAGAAGCATCCGACATAAAGAAGCATCCGACATAAAGAAGCATCTGTAGCAGCTAACGCTGGGTATACACAATCGCCTTGCACCTACCGAGGACGTGGAGCGATCACCATGCTGGGCTCGCCCAGGACGCCCGGGCATGCCCGCTCTCGACTTGCCAGGCCTCGTCCGGGACGCCCGGGCGCACCCGGGCATGCCCGCTCTCGACTTGCCAGGCCTCGTCCAGGACGCCCGGGCACGCCCCCTCTCGCCTTTCCCGGGCAAACGCTCCGGGATAATGTGTATATATATTGCTGCCCGATAAACGGGCTTTTCAGAGTACCCAAGTTGATTTGACACAATAAAGAAACTCGGACGAATTCCAGCTTTTTGTCGCGTCCATTCTTTCGATTTACGTTGGAGCATAGCTCCTACATTGGTGACCCGACATGGATACGGCAGTTGCCCTCAAACTGCCTACCTTCTGGGAGGCTCACGCGGCGGTTTGGTTCACCCAGGCGGACTCCCTGTTCGCCCTGCGAGGCATCACGGCCGGCGACACCCGCTTCCACCATGTGGCAGCAGCACTCGGCTCAGCCACCACGGCCCGCGCCCTGAGCCTCCTCGAGCGCCCGCCAGCCGCTGACAAATACGACGCGATTAAAAAGCTCCTCCTCGACGCTTTCGCCCTCTCATCAGCGGAACGCGCACGGCGCCTGCTCGACCTGCCCGAGCTTGGCGACACACGCCCGTCCGAGCGAATGGACTACATGCTTTCGCTGCTCGGCGAGCACTCTCCGGCATTCCTGTTCCGGGAGCTGTTCCTCCGTCAGCTGCCTAGCCCGGTACACCTCGCCCTGGCAAGCATGACGATCACGGATCCCCGCGCCCTCGCCAGGGAAGCCAACAAGATCTCCGCGGCAGGCCAACGCATTGGAGCAGCGACCTGGAGCCCACCGCCGTCCGAAGCAACACCCATGGTGCCCGAGCACCCGGCACGGTCGACGACCGAACTGCCGACGCAATTGGCGGCCGCTACGCCGCGCCGACCAGCCCCAGCACGACGAGCGGAGCCTCCACCTGAACAGGCATGGTGTTATTATCATGCCAGGTTCGGACAGAAGGCCCGGACATGCCGACCCCCGTGCACCTTCGGCAAGCCGGGAAACGGCCGGGCCGGCATTCATTACCAGCCATGAGCGCCGGCCACATGGGCAACTTACTTTTCATCACGGACAAAGCGTCCGGACGGCGCTTCCTGTGTGACACCGGTGCCCAACTGAGCGTCATACCCGCCTCCGATCAGGACAGGCAGTCCGCGGTTTGCGGCCCCTCCTTGGTTGCGGCCAACGGATCGGCCATCCGCACCTTCGGCCCGCGCAACGTCACCCTCTGCTTCAGTGGCCAACGCTTTAATTGGACTTTTGTAACCGCAAGCGTGCCCATGGCTCTGCTAGGTGCCGACTTCCTCTGCGCACACGGACTGCTGGTGGACGTCCAACGGCGTCGCCTCATCAACGCCGAGACCTGCAGCTCCCTGGCATGCACATTGAGCAGCTCCACTCCGACCGAGCTGGCATGCGCCCTCCCGGCGGCGAACGACTTTGCTCACCTGCTCACGGAGTTCCCGGCCCTCACGCGGCCGACGTTTTCGGCCGTCGCAGTACGACATGGGATCGAGCACCACATACCAACCACAGGCCCGCCGGTCTACGCCAGGGCCCGCCGCCTCGACCCAGCCAAGCTCGCCGTGGCCAAAGCCGAGTTCGACGCTTTGGAACACCTCGGCATCGTGCGGCGCTCCGATAGTGCGTGGGCTTCGCCACTACACATCGTCCCAAAACCAGGGGGCGGCTGGCGCCCATGTGGCGACTACCGCCGCCTTAACGACGCTACCACCCCTGACAGGTATCCGATCCCGCACATCCAAGACTTCTCCGCCCGTTTGGCAGGGCGGGTCATTTTTTCAAAGATCGATTTAATACGGGGATATCACCAGGTACCTGTCAGGGCGGCCGATGTCCCAAAAACGGCCGTCATCACGCCGTTCGGCTTATTCAAATTCCTGCGAATGCTGTTTGGCCTCAAGAACGCGGCTCAGGCGTTCCAGCGCTTGATGGACGGCGTGCTGCGCAACCTGCCGTTCCTCTTTGTTTACCTGGACGACATCATCGTCGCCAGCACGTCCCAGGCCGAGCACCTCCTCCACCTCCGAACACTGTTCGGGCACCTCAGCGAGCACGGCCTCATCGTCAACCCGGCAAAATGCCACTTCGGCACGACGGCCGTTGATTTTTTGGGCCACCACATCACCAAGAACGGGGCCGTGCCGCTGCCAACCAAGGTCGAGGCCATCACCACGTTTCCGCGTCCCCGCTCCATAAAGGCCCTGCAGGAAATCCTGGGAATGGTGAATTTCTATCACCGCTTCGTGCCCCGCGCTGCTCAACTCATGCGGCCCCTCTACAAAACCCTCTGGGGCAAGCCGGCCAAGCACAACGTCGTCTGGTCCGCAGCAATGGACGCGGCCTTTAAAAGCTCAAAGCGGGCCCTCGCCGACGCAACACTGCTCGCTCACCCGGTGCTCAACGCTCCCATCGCCCTCACCACGGATGCCTCCGACTATGCGGTGGGCGCCGTACATGAGCAATGGGTGAACGGGGTTTGGCAGCCACTTGCTTTTTTCAGCCGGCAACTCTGGCCGAACGATCTCAAATATAGCACGTTTGACCGTGAGCTCCTCGGTCTACACCTGGCCGTTCGCCATTTCCGCCACCTCCTGGAGGGCCGACCCTTCACGGCGTTCGTCGACCACAAGCCGTTGGTTTACGCAATGGCCAAGGTCATGGAGCCGTGGTCGGCCCACCAACAGCGCCACCTCTCCGCCGTGTCGGAGTTTACCACGGACATCCGGCACGTCGCCGGCAAAGACAACGCCGTGGCCGACTGTCTTTCTCGGGCCAACGCGCGAACGCGGTCCACCTCAGCGTGGACTTCGCGCTTATGGCGGCGGACCAAACCACCGACACCACGGTGCAAGCCCTCCGGGCGGCGGACACGGGCCTCCGCCTGGCCGACATCCCCTTCGCGGACACTGTCCTGCTCTGCGACATCTCCCAAGGCCAGCCTCACCCCATCGTGCCCGTTACCTGGCAACGCCGCATCTTCGCCTCCCTCCACGGCCTTTCCCACCCGGGCCGGAAAGCTTCCCAGAAGCTGGTGTCGGCGCGATTCGTCTGGCACGGCCTTCGACGGGACGTCCGCGATTGGACCAGCACCTGCACAGCCTGCCAACAGGCCAAGGTCCACCGACACACCCAGGCCCCGCTGGCACCTTTCACCGTGCCCGAACGACGTTTCGACCACGTCAACGTGGACCTGGTGGGCCCCCTCCCCCATCACGGGGTTTCACACACCTGCTCACCATGGTGGATAGGACCACCAGGTGGCCGGAGGCCGTTCCCCTCGTCTCCACCACCACCGCCGAAGTGGCGCAGGCTTTCATCGCCACCTGGGTCGCCCGCTTCGGCGCACCGGCGGACATCTCGTCGGACCGCGGACCGCAGTTCACCTCCGAGCTGTGGGGCGCGGTCGCCCGCAACCTGGGGATCAAGCTCCACCGTACTACGGCCTACCACCCCCAAGCCAACGGGTTGTGCGAGCGATTCCACCGCTCCATGAAGGCCGCGCTCATGGCCGGCCTTCAGGACGGCGGTTGGGCCGACCGGCTGCCGTGGGTCCTTTTGGGCCTCCGCACGGCCCCCAAGGAGGACCTCCGGGCGTCCACCGCCGAGCTTGTCTACGGCCAGGCGCTACGCGTCCCGGGCGAATTCGTGCCCGACGCTACCAGTCCCTGGTCCGCAGCTCACCAGCGCTCGGACCTCCAGGAGACCGCCCGACGGTTTGCCCCCGTGCCAACGTCCCACCACGGTGACCCCCAGTCCTACGTCCCCCCAGCGCTTCGTACAGCGGAGTACGTTTTTGTGCGTCATGACGCACATCGGGGGCCACTCCGGCCGCCGTACGACGGGCCCTTCCGGGTCCTGCGACGGGACGACAAGTCGTTCGTCATCGACATCGGCGGCAGGTCGGACCGGATTGCGGTGGACCGCCTCAAGCCGGTGCACGTGGACATCGACCAACCGCCACGGTTGGCCCTTCCGCCACGGCGAGGCCGCCCCCCATCCACGGTGCCCCCCACTCGACCACCCACCACCACACCGGCCCCCCCCCCCCCCCACGACCCGCCAGGGGTCGCTTCGGCCGGGTCATCAGGACCCCCCTTAAATTGACCCTGCCGGTGCAAGTCGATTCTGGGGGGACGTGTGTAGCGGCTACCACAATTGCCTTGCACCTACCGAGGACGCGGAGCGATCACCATGCCGGGCTTGCCCAGGACGCCCGGGCATGCCCGCTCTCGACTTGCCAGGCCTCGTCCGGGACGCCTGGGCGCGCCTGGGTATGCCCGCTCTCGACTTGCCAGGCGTCGTCCAGGACGCCCGGGCACGCCCCCTCTCGCCTTTCCCGGGCAAACGCTCCGGGATAATGTGTATATATATTGCTGCCCAATAAACGGGCTTTTCAGAGTACCCGAGTTGATTTGACACAATAAAGAAACTCGGACGAATTCCAGCTTTTTGTCGCGTCCATTCTTTCGATTTACGTTGGAGCATAGCTCCTACACATCCGACATAAAGGAGCATCCGACATAAAGGAGCATCCGACATAAAGGAGCATCCGACATAAAGGAGCATCCGTCATAAAGGAGCATCCGACATAAAGGAGCATCCGTCATAAAGGAGCATCCGACATAAAGGAGCATCCGTCATAAAGGAGCATCCGACATAAAGGAGCATCCGTCATAAAGGAGCATCCGTCATAAAGGAGCATCCGTCATAAAGGAGCATCCGACATAAAGGAGCATCCGTCATAAAGGAGCATCCGACATAAAGGAGCATCCGTCATAAAGGAGCATCCGACATAAAGGAGCATCCGTCATAAAGGAGCATCCGACATAAAGGAGCATCCCTCATAAAGGAGCATCCGACATAAAGGAGCATCCGACATAAAGGAGCATCCGTCATAAAGGAGCATCCGTCATAAAGGAGCATCCGTCATAAAGGAGCATCCGTCATAAAGGAGCATCCGTCATAAAGGAGCATCCGTCATAAAGGAGCATCCGTCATAAAGGAGCATCCGTCATAAAGGAGCATCCGTCATAAAGGAGCATCCGACATAAAGGAGCATCCGACATAAAGGAGCATCCGACATAAAGGAGCATCCGTCATAAAGGAGCATCCGACATAAAGGAGCATCCGTCATAAAGGAGCATCCGACATAAAGGAGCATCCGACATAAAGGAGCATCCGACATAAAGGAGCATCCGACATAAAGGAGCATCCGACATAAAGGAGCATCCGTCATAAAGGAGCATCCGACATAAAGGAGCATCCGACATAAAGGAGCATCCGACATAAAGGAGCATCCGTCATAAAGGAGCATCCGACATAAAGGAGCATCCGACATAAAGGTGCATCCGACATAAAGGAGCATCCGTCATAAAGGTGCATCCGACATAAAGGAGCATCCGTTATAAAGGTGCATCCGACATAAAGGAGCATCCGTCATAAAGGTGCATCCGACATAAAGGAGCATCCGTTATAAAGGTGCATCCGACATAAAGGAGCATCCGTTATAAAGGTGCATCCGACATAAAGGAGCATCCGTTATAAAGGTGCATCCGACATAAAGGAGCATCCGTCATAAAGGTGCATCCGACATAAAGGAGCATCCGTCATAAAGGTGCATCCGACATAAAGGAGCATCCGTCATAAAGGTGCATCCGACATAAAGGAGCATCCGTCATAAAGGTGCATCCGACATAAAGCTTGGTGCAGCGTTTGTCCTTGTACTTTATTTATCGGGGAAAATCAACACATTCTCTTCTGAGCACTATCCAATGGAGATCGTAGCTTCCATGAGATTTTTCATCAGCAGCCGCACAACCACCAACCGAGTTCCGTTGCACAATTATGTGGCGTACAGATTGCAAAAATGCAAGGTCAAAGCACTTCCGGGTCACGTTAACGTCCTGCAAAGGCCATAAACGGACACTTCTTAACGATATCCTCGAGTAAAGCTGCCTAAAACATACTACGTGGATTCATCTAGGTTCTGATGGTAGTGATTTCGGCATATTAGCCCTGATAGCTAAGATTATGCCAAACATATATAAACGCCTTTTTATTTTTATATCTCTATATAGAATATAGAAAATAGAAAATAGATGATTAAGAAATTCCTAACACTTGAAAAGCTGCAAATCCAAAAGTGCAAGTCTGGCTCAACAAAAATATTGTTTGAGAGAAGTATAAAAGTCCAAATCATAATTGTTATACTTTCTGATTATATAAATGGAATTGGAAAGTCATCAATTAATCAGGAAATATATTTTTAGAAAAGGTTTTTCATTTAGGAAGAGAACCTCAAAGTGCTTTTAAAATGACAGAGGAAAGAAGAGTAAAAAGGGGAAAAAAATAATTTAAAAAAACAATAGTAAAGAGGATGGGATTTTGAGGGGGATTTTAAAAACCGGAATTAATGAGGAAATTTCATCACCTATGCAAATACGGATCGACAAAGGCAAACATGTTTGGACAGATGAGCTTGGATTTCAGTTTTAGAAGAAAAGAAAAATGAAAAAAGTATTTTTTCTGTAATATTTTCAAATTTCATTCAAGGTTATTTGTTACAGTGGAAGCCGTGATTCGAAACACGTGATCGTAGTTCTGAACACTACGCATGGTATCACTATGGTGGTAAGTGGCTCCACTAGCAGCCGGATGTTATGGAAAGTTTGACACCAATTACAGATGGCCTTTGGATCTCTGGGCTCATGGGGTTACACTGCCGTACAGAACAGCTGCTGCCACCTGTTAGCGCATAATAAAACCCGTCCGACATTAATCTTACCATTAAACCATAGGTCAGAAATGCGTGCTTTCGGCTTCCAAACTAGTCTAAAAGTAAGTTTTGGAAAATACGGATGTGCAAAAGTATGGTATCACAGTCATTAATGACTTGGGTTAAGTGCATGTGGCATAATAAAATTCCATGCAGGAAGAGGCCTGGTGTTGGGACCTGGTGTTGGGTGTTTAGACCCTGGTGTTGGGCTAGCGGCTAGGGTGCCGGCTTCGGATTCCAAGGATCCTGGGTTCGAATCCCGGTCGATCGCTGAATTAACGCCAGGGGGGTTGACTCAGCCTGTCATCCTTCCGAGGTCGGCTAATTGAGTACCAGTTCACTGGTAATTCCCTGTTTGTCGTTAAAGGCGGCAAAAAGGGTTGGCGTCAGGAAGGGCATCCGGCCGTAAAACATTGCTTCAAAAAGGGGACCGAAAAAACAACAACAACCACGGTTCACGAAAAAGGCCAACCCCCGCTTTGCGGGGAAAAATGGCCTCTAAAGGTGGTTATTTTTTTTATATATAAGAGGCAATTAGGCCCATGAAGCCTGCACAATGGTTGCCACCATATGGTTGTTTGTGCTCTTTGCTTTTTGAATGCTAAGCATCAAGCAAGGAAGTTGCGCGTAGCATTTCAAAGTCTTTGTTGTGATGACTCAGCCAGGGTTTAGAACCACCAACCTCCTAGACTCAGAGCAGACACTCCAACCATCAGGCCACCATGAAGTGTGGTAAATATGAAGAAAACATTGATTATTCACTGTGATACAAAGTTATTGCATGAAATGGGTAACTTTTCTGGAGTAAAATAAGCGCAATTACATCATAGTGTGACAAAATGGTTGACCACCTCTTTCAAAATCCTATTTCCATTTCCTTCCTCAACCATTACTTCAATTACTTTAGAAATTTTTCCCATTGTCCTTTCTTGTCCTCTAAAATTTGTTTTATCTAACTGTCCTCTAATTGTCCTTTCTTGTCCTCCCTTTGTCCTCTAAAATTTTCCCAATGTCCCATTGTCCTTTCATCCAACTCCCTCATTCTCTTCTCTCCTCGATGCTTTTTTATTTCTTTTACGAAATCTGCCCCTCTCGGCCCCTCTCCTACCCCTCTCCCCTTCACACCTCTCACACCCCTCAAGCCCCCCTGTTGCCGATGCCAACTTTCAACAGTAAGTTGCTTATCATGACGCATTAGTGAGATGATTTACAAGCTGTGAAGATGCTGTGACAGTTACCTCATCCCAGTAAGAGCCTGCTGAGCCAGGCCAAGGATTGTACAGTTTGAGTTAATGGCAAACATTATGGTTCATTACAAAACTTACACTGACAACGTTTAGCAAAGCACAAACAATTGTGAGAACGTTAATATACTGTATGGAAATATTGTTGTAGGAAGGATTCATCAGTGTTAACAAATACTTACTATAGTACAGTTATCTCCTAAATATTTGTTTAAAATAAGCATAATATAATTGATTGGATTTAAATTCTAATTATATAATTCACTATATAATTAATTTATTATTATTATTAATATAATTATTAACTATATAATAATTAATTATATAATTATTAATTAATTATAATTAATAATTAAATTTAAATTATAATTTAAACAAGTACACATACATTCAAAGTACACCGCCCCATGCCAAATAATTAAATATGCTGCAGCGCGGCATTGCCGGGGCGCCTCTGGCGCCCGGCAATACCGCAGTGCAGCTCATTGAGGCTGCATTGGGAGGGAGAGGTGTACACTAATTGATTGATTAATTGTATAATTAAAATCAATAAAAGATTATCACAAAATATTTTCATAATCAATTGGCTAATCGCATAACTAAACCAGTAGTGCTTCATCCGAAGATGTATCTTTTAGAAATTTAATTAAATAAGTCATTTATAAAAAATTAAATAATTAATTGATTACTCAATAAATAATTAATCGATTAATCAATAAATACTTAATAGATGAAATGATTAATCAATAAATCAAAAATATCCTTGATAGCCACATCACTTGGTCACTCATGTCCAAATATTAGCTTCCCAGCTCAAAAGGTGCCTGAGATATTGGCCAAATGAGAAAGAAAATAAATAAATGATTAATAATGAAAATAAATAAATAATAATCATAAAAAAATTAAATTATTAATCAATTTGGTCAGAGAACACATAAACTACCACTATTTCATCAGAATCTGTAACTTAAAAAAAAAAAAATTTTTTGTCATTAATCGAATAATTAAATAATTAATCGATTAATTGATTAATTAATAAATCAAAAATATCCTTTGCAGCCAAATCACCTGGTCATTGGCATGTCCAAATATCAGCTTCCTAACTCAAAAGGTGCCTGAGTTAATAATGGTCAGAAGATAAATGAAATTTAATTAATTAAATAAGCACTTAATTAAACGCTAATAATTAAATAACTCCTCAATTAATTGATTATTCAAAAAACAAAAAATACCGTATTTGACAAAGGACTTGCTCACTACTGTGCCGAAATTTCAGCTTCCTAGCTCAAAGGATGGCTGAGATATCGCCCGGACAACCAAGAAAGAAAACAAACAAACAACCAGAGTGAAAACTGAGTACTCTCTTTCAGCGTGCGTCACTGCCGAGCCCCCTTTGGTGCCCGGCAATGACGATTTGCAATGCCTGGAGATGGCATAGGAAAGGAGCGGTGTACAATTATATAATTGATTAACCAAAAAAGGTCAGATAAGCGTCGCAACAACATGTTGATCGACGTTCATTTTCCCTGCCCTCCTGTTGTTTCTACTCCGCACCGAGCCTTTGGCTACGTGTTTTGAAGTTATTTTCCCCTGTATCTGTTCAAAGGTTCCTTTTAAAAAGCGCACACAAAACCTCAAGGCGCAAGACACCACGGAGGAGTGATCGGGTGCCGTCGGAGCTGTGGTGTCGAAACTGTGGTGTTGAAACCGCAGTTGAAATCCAAATCACCACAGGAGACATATGGAAAGTCTGTTATGGCTCGTGGATTTGGCGGCTATGACTCATTGAGCTGAAAAGCTATTAACACCTGAATGAGCCCACCAAGAGAGAGGTAATTAAAAAAGCAGGCACTCAGGGGAGAAGGAATATTGGAATCGCTCCTTGGAATCAGTGCAGAGGAAATTGCACGTATTGTCTGCTCTTGATGAGCCGAACCACGCCCTGCCAGAACATAGCTACGCCCTCTCCTCCCTTCAGCACTGAGGCGATGGGCCTTTTACCATGGAACCTCTCTGCCGAGGAACCAAACTGCCACCTGACATTTTTCCAGGCTCATTATCGGGTTTGTAGACCAGATCTCTTCCTGTTTCGTAAAATTCCCTATGTATATCTCTTGTCGTGTGATTGAATGGGCACTAAGATTGGAATAATTAAGGAATCTACCATTCGCTTGCTTTGTTTCAAGGGTGTGTATATCGATTAAAGGCTAAGGGATGATTTTATTGTTATTTATTTATTACATACACATTTGCACTGTTTTTGCTTTATGTAATCCTTCCCCCGGACATTTGCTTGTTATTAAATATACCTGGTCTCGGGGTGGATTTTGCTTGTTTTGACTGTCTCGTTTGGTGGTTTAGGGTGGTTGCAGGCTGAAGTTTGGAAAGCCGGTTCAAACTGGCCTCAGACTGCGTCCGCTCATGACCAATGTTTGCTCGGCTGAATTACAAAGGTCACCGGCGTCTATCAGCGTAGCACTTTGGAGGCTCAGCAGTCCCATGGGTACGATATCAGGAGTAAGAAAGATCATAATCCAGCCTGGGACAACGTGCGCACTGCTACCAGTCATCCCTCTTTTTATTCAGTGGGTGTCTTATGGTGCTGCTAGTCTTCATCATTGGGCTACTTCTGCATGTGCACTGCGTCCAGTCCTCACAATCTGCATTCAGTGGTTAATGTCTATGATCAGTCTTCAATGCCTGCTGTCAGTCATCGTTGGTGATGGCAGAGTGTGGTTGTTGTGGTAATGTGCATGTGTGGTCTTCAGAGTTCATGAAGGAAGGCACGTACAGTGCCCCAAGATTGGGACCCCCTCTGATACCAGTGCGCACTCAAGAAAGCTAGCCTATGTCAACGACGGACTGACACTGCATGCATGAGCAGAGCCATGCAGACCAGGTTTCTGGTTCTGAGTCCTGTGTTTTCCCTGAAGTGTTTTCCCCTGTGACCAATCACTGCTCTTCTAGGCATGGCCTCACGAACCTGCCTGTCCTGTGTGCTCACAAAGTCGGTGTTATCAGCGATAGTGCTTGATGCCTGGTTTCCGGTTTCCGGTTGGTTTTTAATTAGTGTGGTTAATAGCCGATTTCTGGCTAGATGCGTGTAGTGCAGTGTCATAAGGAACATAGTAAAATATTACAGAGGCAATTACAAACAGGGAATTAATTACCCATGATCCCTCGCTAATTAACAAGCCCCACCCCTCTGATGGGGACGAAGATACAAGCTTACCTGACATCCAGTCTACACAAATTCCCTACTTATGATACATCGAGGTTTCTTCTTCTTCACGACAGTCGTAGCACACTAATCTATACATTCTACCTGGACTAAGGTATCCCTACCCCCTATAAACATAACAATATATATATATATATACACAGACTTGGCATTTAATATGGAATTTTTTTTCTGGCGGTGAACTTACTTTTCAAGATGTCTTAGAACCAAAAGTTCATTGGAATTATGTTGAAATTATTCTAGATTTTGTTAATGTGACCTTTAAAAGAAAGAAAAACCACATTTGACATTTCGAAACAAATAAATTGATCCTTGAAAGTGATGTAAACTGATATCGAACTCAATTCATGGACAGTACTGTGTTAAACTTCTGTACGTTTTCCAGAAGTATCTCTTTATTTTGCACATTAGCCAAAAATTTTTTTAACAAAAACAAAAGTTAAATTACGACTGGGATTACAGACAGTAAAATTACAGTTCAGTACTTCGTGTAACCCCCACGAGCATTCAGGAGAGCATGTACACATTGAGGCATGCTGTTCACGAGATTTGCCAAGGTTTGGACAGGAATCGCTTGCCATGCAGTGACAACGGCCTGCTGCAATTCACGCACAGAGGTCGGCTGCTGGTCCAAGTGGTCGATTTGACGCGTTAATTCTGCCCACAAGTTCTCTATCGGATTCATATCCGGGGAGATGGCAGGCCACTCCATATGCTCTTCACCACGGTCAGCAAGAAAGTGTTGGATCATGCGAGCACGATGAGGCCATGCATTGTCATCTTGGAAGACAACGTTTCCTCGAAAGGCTGCACGAGCAAATGGAAGCAATGTTTCTTCCAGAATGGCCCTGTACTTGAACTGGTTCAGGTTTCCATTCAGAACAACCAGATCAGTTTTGCCGCCTGCATGAAAAGCAGCCCAAACGGTCACCCCACCACCTCCAGCTTGGACTGTTGGCACTATACAATCTTTGTTGTAGGCTTCATGCACTTGTCTGCGCACTCGGACGCGGCCATCTTGACGATAGGCCAGAAATCTAGACTCGTCACTGAAGATCACGTGATTCCAGTGTCCTGGCTGCCATTAGACGGTGCTCTCTGGCCCACTGCAATCGGCGCTGGCGGTGTTGTCTGATCAGGCGTGGCTTTCTCAGAAGACGCCTGTCACGATAGCCTGCTTGAACCAGTCGTTGGTTGAATAGCCTTCTGGATACAGGCACATTTGCCAGTTGCTGCCACTCAGCCCCAAGCCGATTAGCTGACTTGGTACGGCCATTGCAGACTAACCGGTGCAGCTGGCGATCATCCCTCCTTGTGGTTCTGCGGGAACGTCCTGGCCTCGGTATTGGAGTAGGGACACCCCTCTGAGCATTTCGTTTCAGGATCTTTGACACCTGACCTTGAGTGATGCCATACTGCTGAGCAATAGCATGCTGTTTCATGCCGTAATTTCGTAAAGCCACCACTCCATGACAAACAGCATTGTCGAGTTGACGGACCATCTCCAGAGGAAGCGGCAATAACCTTTGGAGACGTGCAGCAGTTGTTTTCCACTAATACAGAACGCAACAACCCTTGTATACCCGACTGTGAAGCCAATCATCAAATGCACCTGTCCGTACATTTTGCCACGCCACCTGTGATATAATCCTGTTGTTGACTTCTTGCTGCGACAGACAGTGACATGGTTCTTTTAACAAATAAATCACCAAAGTGTAAAAGAAACTCACTAGATTGATATACTGAGTTAAGAAAGTAAACCCAAGTCAAGAAAAAAAAAAAATTCCATATTAAATGCCAAGTCTTTATATATATATAAATATATTGTTATGAATTTGGTAATGCAACATCTAGAGCTAGGTAGATCTGAATAGGTAGGTATTCGGCTGTCGTGACAGGGACTCTACATGTAATAAGTTATTGATGTTCAGGCGGTTGTCGGGGTAAGATGTATGAGTGTGGATCTACCTGGAGATTCTAGTGTTAAATAGTGAGGGATTAAAGGTAACGCCCCTGTGAGTCTCACCTAGTAATCAAACCTTTGTCCTTTATGGCACTGCAAACCACATAAACATTAGTTAGGTCCTTAGCGCAACATTAAATAATCCCCTTTCCCTGACAAGGACTTCGTATTAAATTGACAGGAAACCAGGCCAAAAACACCGCCACGGCTGGCCGCCACCGTGTACACCTCCAAAGGCCTACAAACCTGGCCGGCACGTGTTGCACAGGACCGGGGGGGGTCGCGGACGGGAGATGTTAGGAGTCACCAGCCGTAGAGGGCGTGACCGGCGAGCGGGGACCATATGATTGGCTGAGGAGTGCGCGAATGTGACGTCATCGGGGAGAGATATATGCGACGGTCGGACGCCATTTTCGCCAGTTGCGATCTGATCTCGAGTCGTCCCAGTTCGTTGAACAGTTGAGTAGAGCGTCCCAGTTCGGTACCGGAGTGGCAGTTGAGAGAAGTGAGAGCTCGTGGCAGTTGACGGTTCGTGCCATTTTCTACAGTTCGTGACCACAGCTCGTTGCAGTTGGCAGTTGGCACTTGGTTTTTGGTTGCTTCGTGCAGCCCTGCGTTGGACCGACGAGGCCTGGTGGCGCTTGGAGGCGGAGGCAGAGGGCCGTGGAACTTGGAGCGAGGTGTGCGATCGGGCCGAAAGGAGCGGTGTTGGACGGCAGCCACAAGGACGACAAAGACAGATAAGCCCGAATCCGCGTACACTGTACACGACGTGACTTGTTATTTTCGTATTAATCTCCCTCGTTTGTGTTTGATATCAGTCGTGTGGGGACGTCCCGATTTAGTTATTAGTATTACCGGCGCGTGCTTTTTCACTGGCTTTACTTTTAATAATAAATCCTTATATTATTTTCTGTACATATTTGAACGCAGTTTCCTGGGTGTTTCATTTTAATAGATAAGGCTGCGGAGCCTTCGCTGCGTCCCGCCATTTCGCGCGTTGGTGTTGAACGTGAGTCCGCCATTGAGTGTTCGCCTCGGGAGTTAAAGTCTCGCAATCGGTCATCCGTAACGGTGGTGTTAATCACGGTTACGCGACAAGTGGTGTCAGGAGTGTAGGATTTGAATCCGTCGGACAAATTTTTTTGTCCGCGGCGAGACATCGACACGGTCGGGCGTACATTGCGTCCGACGTTCGAACGCAAAATTTGGATAGGCGAGGCGGAGAAATTTAATAATCAATTGGGCATACGGAGCGCGATATCGCGTCTTCGTCAAATTTAAATTGTGTTTTTGGTATTAAAATAAATACGCGCGCGGGAAACAACCTTCCGAAAGGCGGATGTCGGAGGTTGACGAGATGGAAGTACGCAGCGAGGCCTCCGTCAGCGTTGGGAGTGAGCCGGAAATGGGGGATAAGGAGGATAGCGTTGGAACTTTCCCCGCCGCTGGGACGGCCCCGATAGATCTCCAGACCATAGTAAATTTAATAAATGCTCAGAGGGCCGATAGTGGGCGATTGGAGGAACAAATGGGACAAATGAAAAGTGGGTTGGAAAATAAAATTGATGGGTTAAAAGGGGAACTGAATGCCCAGAGTGATAAAATTGAAGGATTAAAGGAGGGATTGAAAGAACAAATCAAAGGGATGGTCAGCAAAATCGATGGATTGGAGGGAAAAATGGAGGTGATGAATGAACAAATGAATGAACAAGGGAATGAAATAAAGGAAAGGAATGAACAATTGGAAGGAAAAATTGGGGAAATGGCACAGCAGCTGGGGGAACGAATTGATGGCATAGAAGGGAGAGTGCAAAACCAAATTACGGACAGACTGGGGAAATTTGAGGGTAAAGTAGAAACTCAAATGGGGGCACAGGAGAAGCCAAAGGTGGCAAAAATTGAATCGGAACGGGGGGAAGCTAGATTGGGAACAGGAGAGAGTACGGCCCATGCAGATGTGCATGTTGCTCACGAGCAGGGAATTGCACCGGGAATGGCAAAATTGGGAATTGCACAGGGAATGGCAATTGAAGTAAATGGGGAGACTGCAGGTGCAGAGGTGGACGGGGAATGTCCACAGGTGGATGGGGAATGTGTACAGGTAGATGGGGAAGGCCTGCAGGTAAACGTTGAGTGTCCACAGGTGAGCGGGGAAGGAAATTTGGAATGTGAGAGTTGTAATGGGGAATGTTTCCCACATTCTGGCCTGGTTGTTTATCGGGACCGTGTGGATGTCACAACACCCCAACCGGGGGATGAATTTGGAATTGTGCAGCACCAGGGCGGTGGTGCGGAGCAAGAGGGGGTAGAGTTTTTGGGGGTCCATGCGATAGAGCCGGACCGGGTATTTATTGGGGATATTGATCAAAGCCTGGCGGGGCCAGGAATGATTTGTAATGATGAGGATGATTTGATCCAGCGGCTGGAGACCTGTGACAGTCCCATGGAGGTAGAGCTTGTTCAGGCCCAAAGGAGTCTGGGGGAAGAGGTGAGTTGGTCCAAGGAGGTGGTTGGAATGACCGAGGGGACGCTCACTGTACACTGCTATTTGGAAACAGAGGCTCCAAAATTGGACAACCAGTTGGGGGAGTGTGTTGGCTCCGGGCTGGATTTGGATCTTGGAGGATCGGGAGATAGAGCTTCTGGAGATTTGGTCCCTGTAGGGAATTTGGATCAACTGCAGGGAGGGGCAGAACAACCGGTGGTAGAGGTTGTTCCCTGCAGCTGCGGTTTGGCAATGGGAATGAAAATTTGTAAAGGAAAATTTAAAATAAAATTACAATGGGAAATTGATTTGGAGCAGCCATGGTGGGGATTGGTCCCTGGGCTGCGGGATTTGGATATGGAGAGGTCATGGGTGATGGCCTCGGGCAAAAGTTGCCCCTTTCAAAATTTGGGTATGCCAGCCAGCTGGGGGGCTGTGATGGCGAGATTTGGACGTGGGGTCCAGCCTTGGGTGTCGAGGTACGACCTGGGTCCCACGGGGGGTCTGGTGGAGTGTGGCGTCCCTTGTCCGTCGGGGCGCCGTCCGAGCTGGTGGCTCGGGCCGGCAGGGTCACCGGACCCTGGTGGGGGTTAAGACCTCCAGGGAGGTCCGAGGTGGTTTCTCAAGCCTGGGATGGCAAATATTGAGGACCACTGGGGGGAGGTGTTGTGGGTCGCGCTTTGGTGGTGGCACCGCAGATGGCCAGCTTGGGCCTGATGTAGTGATCACCCGGGCATGCGACCTGACACCCTCTCCCTGAGACTCTGGGACAACCAGCATGTGGTGACCTGGCATGGTGGTTGGTCCATGGACGCGGGTCGAACCGAATGGACAGGGATGGAGATAGCCTGCCGGACAACCATTGGGGCATCTGTGGAACGTGATGGTGTGAGGACCTTCCACAGATGCTCCGTTCTGATTTATGGACTCTCGGGTTGGGAAGAGAGCCATGGGGATGTGAATCGGGAGATGTGTAACGAGCCGAGCATATGGGCCATGCTCGGCTGGCATGTGTATGGCAAAGCACCCTTCTTTGGTGAGGTTAGTGAAATGTGACAAATGGTTGGCATGGGTAATCTGTGGGTTAGATGCAAATTTAAGGGTGGATTTTGAAATGCCATGGTGGACACTGTACAGTGACGCCATTATTGATCCAGGTGTGTAGACCAAAGTGTTGGAGGCTGTGATGAAATTAATAGGGTAGCAAGACACAGCTTTCAACTGGTTGCGGGGGCAACTGTGCTGATATTTGGGACGCGGGATGATGGGGATGTAGTTGTGTAGCCTGAGGGTCAACGTGGTGCTGTGCGTGTCCGAGGTGTGTGGACCATGTCTTCTGGGTGGGTCTCCTGGTGGAGCATGGCTGTTGACTGGACCTTGGTGTGGTCAAGTGTGGGTGAGCACTGGGGGGGCTGCAGTTCTGTAGTCGGACTGGGGGATGATGGGGAGGTGCAGGGGACGTGGCTGTAGGGATGCCACGCACTGCGACCGTGCCCCCCAGGGCCGAGGTTGTGTGTGCGGTAGTGTGTGTTGTGGCAGCAAGTGCTCACCACATTGGCCAGCTGGGGCTGCTGCAGCTGTGTTCCTCGCAGGGGGGCCGAAGGATGGATGGTGGGTCGCGCCCTTATGGACACTCATGGGCCATGTTGGCGTTTTGACTGCTCACCTTGTCCCGGTGACCCTTGCACGGTAGAGGTGCAGAGCTGTCGTGGCCACAGGTAGTTGTGTAGTGATGATCACCGTTGGATGCGGATCCACATACCTGCCAGTGTAGTGGGGACAAAAGAGAAATTTGGAAGGATTTGGTAGGCCCAATGTGAAATTTTGGGAATTGTATGGGTGGATTGCACTTTGAACCTGACCAACCTGCAACTACCTGCACTTAAGGTGAGTGCTTTGAGGAGTACTGTCCCAGGCTTCAGGATTCGCTTTGGAAATTGGGGACATGTAAATTGGAGTTGGGAGGCGGGTGTGAGTGATGACATGGCCGGTGAGGGGATGGAATGGGAGCCACAGTGTCTTGTGGGTGGCGTATGTTTTTGTATTGTGGTTAGGTGTTTTGATGTGGTCGTGAGAGTGGAACCTGGAGAGTGAGTGATGATTATTGGAGATAATGAGGGGTGATAATTGTGCTTTTGGAAATGTGCTTTTGGGAAGATGTGATGGTTTAAATGTGAACTGGGGGAATTTCACATGTAGCAGGCCATGGCAAGCCTTGTAACACCTTTTACACCATCTATGGAATTGTACTGAATTGTGCTGAGTTGTGTGGAGAATTGAATGGCAGCGGGGGAGGAAGTGTGTTTTGGGGTCTTGTGGGTGGGGAAGGTGTGTGTGTCCGCAGGTACAGAGCAAGCTCTGAGGAGCGATGCCTGCGGGCCCCCCTCTGCGGCAATTACCCCTGGCAGCCGGTGGTAACTGGAAATTGGAGCTCGTCGGTGGAGGGTCTGGTTGGGCGCCGCGGGGTGAGGAAGTCCCCCGGTGACCCGTGTTGCTGCGCGAAAGCAGGAGGCAAAGGAGCCTGGTGTGTGTGGAGACCCTCACCGGCGAGGTAACGGCGGAAAGGGGCTGTTGGGCTGTCATGGGGCCAAGAGGTAAAGGGGGGGGGGCAATGAATTTGTAAGTCGGTTGACTTGTTTTTGGGACTGCGGGCACCACAGCCTGATGCGCCCCCACCATCTTTTGTGCGGTACCTCCCCGCTGCCTAGTTGAGGAATGCACACACACGTGAATGACATCAATGCCATGGTCCTGCAGGGGGTGTATTGGGAATAAGTGCTTTGTTGATTTTTGAAATGCCTTGATGACCTATGGAATGAGAATGAGTGGTTAAGGGGTCTGTGTTGCATGAATGTGGGCGAAATCCACCGAGCCGTGTCACTCACCTGTAACATCTGGACAGGGCCCGTGGAAATTTAGTGGGATGCATTGGGGATGGCCCCGCAGGTAAGGTTGAGTCTTGTGGCATCCACCGGGGGACGCGGTCTGTAGACCGGGGTATGTACAAAGGTTAGAGTTTTGAGTTTTGGAAAGATGGTTAAGTTTTGTGGTTAAGTTAGTGTTGTGTGTTGTTGTTTCCTCCCTCCACAGGAACAACGAAGAAGATGTACATACTTGCATGATGGTTAAGGGGTTCAGCATGTTAAGGAAGTGTAGGTAGGTAGTCCGACTCACTTCCCACAGCCCTTCCTGATTTATTTCATAGGTTAATTAAGTGTGTGACAGTAAGTGTTAAGGCTGGAATGGTAGCCCTGCGATGAACCTTGCAGGAGCTACGGTTCCAGGGGGGGGGGGCTGTGTTATGAATTTGGTAATGCAACATCTAGAGCTAGGTAGATCTGAATAGGTAGGTATTCGGCTGTCGTGACAGGGACTCTACATGTAATAAGTTATTGATGTTCAGGCGGTTGTCGGGGTAAGATGTATGAGTGTGGATCTACCTGGAGATTCTAGTGTTAAATAGTGAGGGATTAAAGGTAACGCCCCTGTGAGTCTCACCTAGTAATCAAACCTTTGTCCTTTATGGCACTGCAAACCACATAAACATTAGTTAGGTCCTTAGCGCAACATTAAATAATCCCCTTTCCCTGACAAGGACTTCGTATTAAATTGACAGGAAACCAGGCCAAAAACACCGCCACGGCTGGCCGCCACCGTGTACACCTCCAAAGGCCTACAAACCTGGCCGGCACGTGTTGCACAGGACCGGGGGGGGTCGCGGACGGGAGATGTTAGGAGTCACCAGCCGTAGAGGGCGTGACCGGCGAGCGGGGACCATATGATTGGCTGAGGAGTGCGCGAATGTGACGTCATCGGGGAGAGATATATGCGACGGTCGGACGCCATTTTCGCCAGTTGCGATCTGATCTCGAGTCGTCCCAGTTCGTTGAACAGTTGAGTAGAGCGTCCCAGTTCGGTACCGGAGTGGCAGTTGAGAGAAGTGAGAGCTCGTGGCAGTTGACGGTTCGTGCCATTTTCTACAGTTCGTGACCACAGCTCGTTGCAGTTGGCAGTTGGCACTTGGTTTTTGGTTGCTTCGTGCAGCCCTGCGTTGGACCGACGAGGCCTGGTGGCGCTTGGAGGCGGAGGCAGAGGGCCGTGGAACTTGGAGCGAGGTGTGCGATCGGGCCGAAAGGAGCGGTGTTGGACGGCAGCCACAAGGACGACAAAGACAGATAAGCCCGAATCCGCGTACACTGTACACGACGTGACTTGTTATTTTCGTATTAATCTCCCTCGTTTGTGTTTGATATCAGTCGTGTGGGGACGTCCCGATTTAGTTATTAGTATTACCGGCGCGTGCTTTTTCACTGGCTTTACTTTTAATAATAAATCCTTATATTATTTTCTGTACATATTTGAACGCAGTTTCCTGGGTGTTTCATTTTAATAGATAAGGTTGCGGAGCCTTCGCTGCGTCCCGCCATTTCGCGCGTTGGTGTTGAACGTGAGTCCGCCATTGAGTGTTCGCCTCGGGAGTTAAAGTCTCGCAATCGGTCATCCGTAACGGTGGTGTTAATCACGGTTACGCGACAATATATATATATTCCATCAGTCACTATGCGACCTTCATATCATCAGTGGAGAACCGCCAGCAAGGTGTCCCATACAGCTGCTGCTGCACCTTGCTGGGAGCGATACGCATATATATATATATGTATGTGTGTATATATATATATATATATATATATATATATATATATATATATATATATATATATCATGCTGTTTAATGCCGAGCTAGCTCGACGCAGTAGTAGTAGTAGTATGATGTTGTCATTCTTTGTCCACATCAATTAATACAATCTTTTTGGACCTCATAAGATTTTCTTTCACATTTTTCCATAGTTTGTTCACATTTACCTCCTCTGAATTTATCTGTATTAACTCCTTATTTACCAGCATCTTCAACTCCTCCAATTAATTGAGCGACTTCTGGTGTTTAGTCGTTTAAGATTAATGACTTTCGTTTAAGTCCAAAGCAATTCATCCATATGACTGTCCGACAAGACTCATAAAGGAATTTGTGTATGAAATGGCGGAACAACTTTCTGAAAATTTTAATTTCTGCCTTGGATCTGGATGTTTTCCTCAAATTTGGAAAAGTATGTTCTTTAATATACCCAGTTCCAAAAATCTGGATGTTTTCCCCAGTGCTTGAGCTCTATCTCACCTGTAACTGCACGAGTATTTGGGGGGTTCCTTGCCGATTGGCTGATAAGGGATATACAACATGGCGTTGACTGCCAACAATTTGGCAACCTCAAATGTGCATTACTTGGTCAGTCTACTTGGCAGTATCTATAGAGGAATTGGCTGGTCTGGTAACTATGTGAACTTGTGCACCATCGACTTTAGTAAGGCCTTTCTTGATCTAACAACATCAACTTCATTTGATCTAACATGTGGTGTTCCGCAGGGTACAAAACTAGGTCCCATTATTAACTCAACTGGACTACCGTTGGACGGTAGTCCAGTTGGGTCCATCACATACTAAACCCTCCGGCGTCCGTCGTCTGTCGTCGTCGTCTGTCGTCTGTCGTCCGTTAACTTTTCGACGTTAACACTCCAGCGTCCACAAATATCAACCGATTCTGATCAAACTTGACATGCAGCATCCTTACCCCAAGGACCAGGTTCGTATTGCATTTCAGCCCGATCCGTTGAAAAATGGCGGACTTAGGCGACCATTTTGTTTTTGGTCATGAAAACGACGTTAACACTCTAGCGTCCACAAATATTAACAGGTTTTCATCAAACTTAGAATGTTTAACCCTTACCACACAAGGTAGGTTGCTATTGCATTCCAACCCGATCCGTCACAAAATGGCCACCATAGGCCGCCATATTGTTTTCAGCTCCGAAACGACGTTAAGACTTTAACGTCCACAAATATTGATGGATTTTGATCAAACTTGGTGTGTGAGACTCTTACCACACAAGGTAGGTTGCTATCTTAAGTCAAATCTAGTAGAGACAACTGACCTACTTTAAAGTTGTCCAGTCAGTTCAGTTGAGTTCTGCTTCCCTGGAAGCTCTAGTTTTCTTGGCAATGATTAATAATGCAGCTGTCACTTCAGCTAATCGCTGGAAATATGTTGATGATCCTGGCCTTATCGATGTTGTATCAAAGTCACATAGTTCACATTTCAGTCTCATATTGATTCTCTCACCGACTGGTGTCATGATAATGATATGAAGCTGAATCCAAGTAAGTGTAAATTTATGTAGATTTAATTTCATCATTCTCCACCTCCTATTCAATTGGAGATTGATCAAGTCCGACTTGAAAGTGTCTCCTCTCTCAAATTGCTTGGCATTATCATCCAGAGTAATCTTAAAAGGGATCAACAGGTCCATCTTCTTGTTAGTAATACCTCATGGCGACTTTATATTTTGGCAAATTAAAGAAAAATTGAGTTAAGGCTAAAATGTACATTCTTCCGATGCTTGAATTTGGAACACCTATATGGTCTTCTGGCACATTCAGAAGAGAGCACTATGCATGATTGCTTTTCCAATTATCTTTTCCTATTATGGTGAACTTTTGAATACTTTTAATGTTGTCTCATTTTCTGATTGGCAGAATTTCATTGCAATCTGCTTTGCTAAATCCTTGCTCACCTCTAAGCGGCATCGTCATCTTTTGCCCCAATCTTGACTTCTTTTATCTGGTCGCAGGCTCAGAAACTTCCAACAACTACATAAAGCTCAAAAAAGAACTCAGAGATAAAAACAATCTCTTGTTCCTTTTATGACTCAACTGTTTAATGCTTGTTTTTAGATTATTGGATAGTTTTAATTATTTGTTATAATAATTTGATTTCTCTTGGTTGATTTTATTGGGTGATTGTTATTTGTAGCAGTCTTGTGCATGCATATTTTTAAAAACTGTTTTATTGGATTTTGCTTTGATGGAATAAACTTTGATGGTTCTGTGTCTTTTCAATTAAACCAAAATTTGATTTGATTTGACTTGATATTTATGCAGTGGCCTGCAAAAGTATTCACCCCTCCAAAGTTTTCACATTTTGAGGCCACCTGAGCTTATTTCATGATGCTTTCAAATCAAACTTCATATATAGTTTTTACAAACTACTCCAAAGTGATAAAGCAAAAAAAATGCAGGTAAAATGTGAAAAGGTTAGATTAACAGAGAATATCAGATGATTCTCAGTTGCAGAAGTATTCAAACCCTTTGCCTAATTAACCCTAAATCACTTCAGGAGCAAATTAATTGTTTGAAAGGTTACAAAATAAGTGTAATAGGTTTCACTTGTATGTAATAAGTGGTTTAACTTAAAAATTAAGCTCCCCCACTTATCTAAGGAGTTTTAAGGTGCGACTCACTTGGTCAACCAACAAGGCAAATATGAAGACCAAGGAGCTTTCCAAAGAAGTCGGCCATAAGGTGGTGGAGAAGCACCGTTCAGGAGAGGGTTATAATAAGATTTCAAAGTCACTCATAATCCCTTTGAGTACGGTGAAATCCATCATTAAGAAGTGGAAGACATGTCATACCACCCAGACTCTACCCAGATCAGGTCGCCCATCCAAACTCAGCAGCCTGGCAAGCAGGAAACTGGTTTGGGATGTCACTGTAAATCCAACAATAACTTTGAAAGATCTGCAGGTTTCTATGTCCAAGATGGGGATCAGTGTTCATCAATCACCAATATCCCATTCACTCCACAAAGCTGGCCTCTGTGGACATGTGGAAAGAAAGCCGTTACTGAAAAAGACAGGTCTAAAAGCTCATATGGAGTTTGCGAAAAAGCATCTTCATGACACTTCAGGCATGTGGAGAAAAGTTTTGTGGTCAGACGAGACAAAAATTGAACTTTTTCGTCTAAATTCAAAGCGTTACGTCTGGTGCAAGCCTAACACTGCACATCACCACTCAACACCATCCCTACTGTCAAGCATAGTGGTGGCAGCATTATGTTATGGGGCTGCTTTTCATCAGCAGGGACTGGCAAGCTTGTCAGGATAGAAGGGACAATGGACAGTGCAACATACAGGAGAATCCTTGATGAAAACCTTCTTGAATCAGCCATGAATCTGAAACGAGGTAGGACATTCACATTTCAGCATGACAATGATCTGAGGCACAAAGCTAACTTGGCTGAATATCAATAAATAAATTGGTATTCACTAGAGTGGCTGGAATAAGACGAAAATAAATGTTCTTGAGTGGCCCAGTCAAAGTCCTGACTTGAACCCAATAGAACATTTATGAAGAGACTTGAAGATTGGAGTCCATCAACGATCCCCATCAAACCTGGCAGAACGAGAGCAATTTTCATGTGAAGTATGGGCAAAGATTTCACGATCTCACTGTTAAGCTGGTAGAGACGTACCCAAAAATACTCATAGCAGTCATTGCTACAAAAGGTGCTTCCACCAAGTACAGACCTAAGGGGCTGAATAGTTTTACAACCAGTGCATTTTGATTTGTACATGCTTTTGCAGGTATGCCTGATGTGTAACCCCCTTCAACTATAAAAGAGTGTTGCGTTTGATCGCTTCATTTATGAATAAAAAAGTTCATTTGGAAAACTTGTTTCTACATCATTCGGAATTCATCCAAATGTGGCATATTATTGGTGGGGGTGAATACTTCTGCAGGCCACTGCATGTTTGTGTAGTATATATTAGAAAACTAAGCTTAGTTCAGACCATTCCTGATCCATAACCGCTTTAATCCCCATATCCAGCAGTCCCATGAAGCTCAGAAAACTAATAATAAACTTCGTTAATACTGTGTGATGTAAGAGCAAACAAATGAGCGGAATTCCTTGCCTCCTGTTTTATAAAGTAAAGGAATCTTTTTCAATTTTTTTTTGCTAGAATGGGCACCCAGCTATATCTATACCCAGCTATATCCCCTACATGTGCACTCCTCGCCCAAATAAAACACAATGCCAAGCAAAGCCTCCACCAATGGGATAACAGAAGGGGGCTGACCCAGTATGCTGCTGATCCCTCAGCTCGGTGGAACTTATCTTCACCAAGGACGGACCTTGAGTGCCACAACCCCAGCTGGAAGAGGCACAAGAAGCACACGAGGCTGAGAGGCTGTACCATTGGGTCTTACCAACTAAGGAAGACAGTAAGTTTGGCTTTGTTTGGCTGTCTCTTAATCCGGTTAACTTGCCTGTCTGTCTCTTAATCTCCGAAATTGGATTTGTTGTCAATATAAGTACAGATACCTGTACAGAAGGGCAAAGGAGATATTGTAGAGGTGACGGGAAAAAACGTCTTCAAATTATCTTATTATTTATTTAAAAGTACATTCGTATCTCCTTGTCCTTGCTTTTCATGTGTTACGTGTGTGAGCTGGTCTTTTGATTCAATATGACCTAAAAAGTCAGATTACTAACTAATGCTGTATGAGCCAACACTTACAATCCCTGCACCCTACATAACCTTGCATGTTTAAGGACCGACCCCATACTCAATCCTTGCATGTTTAAGGACCGACCTCATACTCTATCCTTGCATGTTTAAAGACTAACCCCATACTCTATCCTTGCATGTTTAAGGACTGACCCTTTTTCTCTATCCTTGCATGTTTAAGGACCGACCCCATACCTCAATTCCTGCACACTCAGTCCCTTTCACATGCGCTCCTAACACCACAGTTCATGTTCCCCAATTATAGAGAATTGTCACGCACCCTCACGGACTCTCTTGCTTTTCTTTGCACCAATCAGCTGTGAGCTACGATCACCGGTCTTACTACCTACATCACCAACCACCTCCAACACCATGGAGAAATCCACACAGGAACTTCTCCTCAACTTCTCCCTCGTCCTTATTACGATCCTCCTCATCTGGCTCCTCGTCAAGTCCTATCATGAGTGATTCGGGTGTAGCCATGGTAGTGTTTGGAGATATTTAAGCCATTATGATGGGGTCCCTCAACAAACCCTTCCTTACTCCGTCGCATCTGAAGATCTTAAAGTGCAAGTTGCTGTGTTTTTCTATTTTGTGAACAAATGTCGTTTTCTCAGTCTCCCAACCTGGTGTGTTGGTAATCCCTGGCATGGTCAACTAGACCATAAATTAAAGCAGCATTGATGTAATAATTATGTAATACTTTTACTGAAAATGGTAATTATCACAAATGAAGTATGTTTCTAAGCACGTTGTACTTCATGTAAAGCCACTGTAAAGCGGTTTTTAAGAGAAACGATGTGACAACTGGCAATGCAAGATGCCTACCGGTATTCAGAGGCTGTATATGAACCCTTTCTGACATGCATGACATATATGACATGTGCTCATGTTAATGTGTCCACAAAGAGCAATACAGGTCCAGTGTGACAACACCTGTCCGTGGTCTGCATTGGGTGTACATAACAGGGTGGAAGGAAAAGCATCATGAACAAGAAAAAGAGCAGAGATTGCAAAGCCTCGCCAGGATGTATTTTCAGTGGTTTTTAAGGCTTTTGTGTTAAAACAAATATGGCGGCCGAACCGTGTGACCGATGACGCCATCATTTTTTTTTTCTAAACTAATTTATTCCTAGATTATGCTCAAGAAATCTCATTTTGATCGGATGAAGTTTTGTACTTGTCGAATTATGACGTCATAATGGAGGCCCTTATGACATCATCATGAACATATTTTATTCCCCATGGAGCGTTCTTTACAATGAGCCATGTCTCAATTTTTTCTATTCAGCACTTTCGGAGATATAGAGGTGCAAAGTTTATCGGTTTTTCCAAGATAGCAGCCGAACAACGTGGCCGATGACATCTTCTTTTTTTTCTCCACCAGTTTATGCCCACATGGCGCTCAAGAAATTTCATCTCGATCGGATGAAGTTTTGTACCTGTCGAATTATTACGTCATAATGTAGGCACCTATGACATCATCATTAACATATTTTATTCCTCATGGAGAGTTCTTTACAATGAGCCATGTCTCAATTTTTCCTATTCAGCGCTTTCGGAGATATAGAGGTGCAAAATTTTTCGATTTTTCCAAGATGGCGGCCGAACCACGTGACCTATGACGTCGTAATTATCATTGAAAAATTCTACAGGTGGAGTTGCACCTATGGTGAAAATTTCCTGTCAATCGGACCAACGGTTGCAGAGAAAACCATATTTATTCTGTGCGGACAAACAGACAAACAAACAAATGGACTCAAATGCAATACCGTCTCCTCGAGGTAATAACGAGTCAGGACGGCAGTCTGGACTGATTACACAGAGAAACAAAGGCAGAGTAAAAATGGCAAAGCAGCCATGCCATGAGTCAGCCCACAGTGAGGATTGGGTTTCCCTTCCATTCCAGGCTATATTTCTTTGGCTATGACCGGGTGATTCCAAACAATCCAGCTCTTCCCACCGTTATACAATTCCAGGCGTGCATTCCAAATGCATTTCTGAAAGTGTTCCATATAAGTGCACTGAGATTAAAGGACTGAGATATTTTTTTCTTCAAGATTTGTAAAAATTATGTCAATTGTAAAACCAACAGCGTAGGCAGTATAAGTGTAGCGCCGCGTTCTAATCAGGTTGAGATAATGTCTTGAGGAATGCATAACTGCAATATTAAAGCTAAATGTTCAATAGTTTTGGAAATATCACGTGCACAAAAGTACATGGATGGATGACCAGTCGGTCGGACGGAGCTCATTTCAACGTCCCTCATCTCCGAGCTTGTCAGATGGCCAAGGGGGGGGGGAAAGTGTTGGGGACAATTATTGTTCCACTATTATTGTTCCACTATTGGAATAGAATCCACTATTCCACTCGATCTAATCCACTATTGGACTATTCCACTATTGGTTCCACTATTGGAATTATTGTTCCACTATTATAGTACAGTCCTGGAATAAGCCATACTTGACAAAAATCATTGATTCATTTCCATCAACTATGACTTCTGCCTTCATTCCATCATGCAGGGATTGAATATAATTTACCATTACAAGAGGTATACCACACCTGCATAGCACCGACCATTTAAGGGCCTCACAGAGTCGTATACTTTTCTAAGGTCTCCAAAAAGCACGTCGACCTTGGCATTGTGTTCTCTTGTTTTCTCTACAAGTTGCGTAACACAGAAAATTAAATAAATACCAAAAAAAAAAAATTAAAACTTTAAATTAGAAAATTTAATTAATTATTTACATATGCTGCAAATATGATGCCCATCCTCTTCTTTCTCATTCGATACATGGCACATAAAGTTACATCCGATTGGTTCATCGAAGGTGAGTGCATGTCCATGCAGCTATATAACGGAATAAAAAACCCACCATTTTGTTCTCCCCACCACCTGTATCATGCTTCCCTGAAAGTTCTTTTCCTTCACCACAGTTTCCCTCCCTCCCTTTTTCAACTCAGCTGCTATGTGTTGAGAGACATCAGGGTCCCCTGCGCATGTACAGAGCTGGTCAATTTCTCCCTCATATTATATTCAGCCGTCTCAAAATTTCTATTTGTCAGATCCACCTCTGTTGCCACCATAACATTGTTACAAAACAATATTTTGTTTGCTCTTTCCTCAATACAATCACAATGTGAACTAATTAATGCTGCATATTATCCATTGTACAAACAAACCTATGAACTGTCATTCTTTCCCAGTGGAGGAACATGAAGTCCTGACAGGATAGCTCAAAGATAGCACAAACCTTTAACCTGTCTAGCCTCGTGTTAGATTCCTGACCTGACAATAACTGGTCATGAGAGGGGTGCTTCGCAGACAGCGCTTTGCACCAATGAGCATGCTGTCCTTTGGAGGACATGTCAAGCCAGCTGTCCTGGCCATGAGCATTTACATGTGGATGTGAAAGAGCCCACGTTGACTTTAGAAAAGAGTAGGACATCGTATGCCACTGCCTTGGCCATTTTCTAAATCCCTGATTGTGTATGTGTGCATATGTGTATGTGTGTATGTGTGTATGTGTGTATGTGTGTATGTGCATGCCAGTGTGTTTGTGTTTGTGGATGGATATATATATATCCATATGCCTGGTGTTGGTTTAACGGTTAAGGTGGCTGGCTTAATATCTTAGGATCTCGAGTTCGAGCCCCTGTGGTGCTGTTGAAATAACACCAGGTGGATTGACTCAGCCTGTCATCCTTCCGAGGTTGGCAAAATGATTACATACCAGCCTACTGGATGTAATATACCATTCGGGTATCCTGCATCAGTGGCGACCCGTCCAGGATTGTAGTCTTAGCCAACGAAATCCTCAGCAGCTCCTATGCACCTGATGGCGTGAAAGAAGTGGTTGATATATATATATATATTATATATATGTGTATATATATATATATATATATATATGTATATAATTATATATACATATACAAATTATATATACATATACAAATTATATATATATATATATATATATATATATATATATATATATATATATATATATATATATATATATATATATATATATCAATAGAATAAATATATGTACATATAAACATATACAGTCACGTGAAAAAGTAAGTACACCCCATGTAAAGTTTTGACTTTTTCAACATATTTCAACATACAGCTATTTGATCTTCATTTCAACAATATTGAGAGATAAAGGTGATATAATAAAACAAATATCATGAAACATTTACATTTTGTAGTCCATTGTATAATTTAAATAAACATAAATGCAAATTTCACATGTGGAAAAAGTAAGTAGACCCTTGGCTCTAATCGGTGGTATTGCCCCCTTTGGCAGAAACAACCTCAAGTTAGCGTTTCTTATAACTGTCTACCAGTCTCTGACATCGACTGGGAGAAATTTTTGCCCATTCCTCCATGCAGAATTATTTCAGCTGTGCGATGTTTGAGGGGTTTCTTGCATGCACAGCTCGTTTCAAATCCCCCCACAACATCTCGATGGGATTTAGATCTGGGCTTTGACTAGGCCATTCCAGAACCCTCCATTTCTTCCTTTTCAGCCATTCCTTGGTGGATTTACTGGTATGTTTAGGGTCATTGTCATGTTGCAAGGTCCACCTTCGGTTGAGCTTCAACTCTCCGACAGATGGCCTCACATTATCCTCAAGCACCCTCTGGTACAATGAAGAATTCATAGTGGATTCCATGATGGTGAGCTGCCCAGGCCCCGATGCAGCAAAGCTGCCCCAAACCATAATATTTCCACCACCATGCTTTACAGTTGGTATGAGGTTCTTGTGGTCAAATGCTGTCTTTGGTTTTCGCCAAACATGTCTTCTGGTACTTCTGGTATATCACCTTTATCTGTCAATATTGTTGAAATGAAGATCAAATAGCTGTATGTTGAAATATGTTGAAAAAGTCAAAACTATACATGGGGTGTACTTACTTTTTCACGTGACTGTATATACATATTGAAATAGATATACAATATAAATATATACACATATACATACATATATACTGAAGACAATATATACATATACTGAAAAACCACACAATGAATGAAAATCTTAATCCTAATTGCACTAGTTACGAAATATTTGAAGAATTAAACCTGTTACAGGATACACCTGTCATAATATTGGCTTTAAGATTGGATCTCAGGAAAAGGGAACATTTGAAGTTCGAGAAAGAAAAGCGATATCCAATCAACAACAATGGTAATGAAAATGACAACCACCCCTTTGGGTGTTGTGTTCAAGGTGACATTTTACAACTTCAGTCTTGAGCATGTGTTTCTGCCTTCAATGAGCTTTAAAACACAATGCCTTACTTTGGCTCGTCCTTTATACTACTTATCTCTCACAATTTTGAGAGGTACTTCTACAAACATAGAAGTGAAGTTGCTAGACAGCTGTTCTATAAATTCTCCATCAGAAAGATAACCTTACACGTCACACATCAATCCGCACAAGAATAATAAATGCACGTTGTCTGAGCAGGGCATCTGCCTTGGCAATTGTCAAGGCCGTGCCTGGTGCTGGAAAACGTTAGGTTAGGACTCCCTTAGACGTGTGGGGAATTTGTCCAAAGGTCAAAACTTTTTGTGATTGGGAATGCTTATGTCCACATATAAGTTTTAGACGACATTGCTTGTACAACTCACTGGAAAAAAAACATCAAGCAATGCCAATGTTAAATCTTTGGGAGCAGCATACTTTTATCGGGCAAACAAAAGTACCTAAAGTAAAGATAGAAGGAAGAGGGGGAAAGGAATGTGAGAATACACAGAGGGAGCCAAGATGTAAAATACACTCTTCCCATGTGCCTAAGTATATAAATAAAAAAATAACAGAAAATGTCATTGCACCCTCATGTGCAAGGGTGAAGAAAGTGTAGCAGATCTCCACAAGGGCATCACCATGGACTATCAACTGTAGTGTGCAATGATCACGTAGGTTTGCACAACTTTAGACGTGGGGATTGAGGGTTAGAAACAAGAGATGAGCAGTGACGGAGAGATGTCTGATTGTGAAGACATAGGGTTAAATAAATCTGGTCACCAAGTTGAGTGTCTAGACTCTAGATGGACACGTATAGGGTGGCCACTGTTTCATGTTCACCTCTCCAGCCAATGAGTACGTGACCGGGATTCATTTACAAAAATTAAATCTGCCCGTTGAGTCATTACCGAGGTGCAGCTGTGCCACTGACTTTCCAAAATTTTCATTTTCATATCTCATGAGATCTGATGAAATTTGAGAATTTGACGAGAATGTCATTAGATCTGGTAAAATATCACAGACTTTTGTTCATTTATAAGGATGATGCAGTGCCCCCAATAGACTGTACCAGGAAGGAAAATATGCCAGGATAGCAGCACACAACTGGGCCTACTATGTTTGAAAGGTACTTGTGGTATCTTTCTATAATTCACCAAATGTCTGTCTGTCTGTCTGTCCGTTTGTCTGTCCGTTCCCAGGTACCGCAAAAACGGCTGAACCGATCGCAACGATATTTTGGGTGGGTATTCCTGGGACCCCTGGGAGTAAAATAGGCCATATTGTTTTTCCAATTTTCCAGTTTTTCCAAACATGATGGAATAATATTTACCGATATGAACAGTGATGTGGCTTTTATTGAAATTCTACAAATACTGTTTAGATTTTGATGATCTGCGTGTGATATGATTTAACGGATGTTTATATAAATCGTTTAAAATAAAATAAAAAACCTTCAATTTCTGATATTTTGCCTTTTCATTTGGGCCTCCCAATTGAAGCCCCGCCCATAGGGTGGGTACCGTTTCTAGTCCTTAAAATAGTCACCCTGGTTATAAACCAAGATTACTCCTCACTGGGTAAAATGGCCAATCTATGCATTAACCCAATACAGTATAGGCATTTTTCCCAATGTACCAGTCCAAAAGCTGTGATATTTGATGTCACTGAATAAATGTAAGCACCGAGGACACGCAGCTTAATGTCCCCTCCTAAGAGTGGCCATAACATGCCCTCTACTGGCACAGGATGGAAATTTTAATGGGATTGAATTCCCAATGACGATGTAAATCATGGGAGTAAATCCAGACAAGATGCACTTGGTTGGTTATGAAGGTATCGAAAGACAGTGGGATTGTGGGAGGATTATGTAATGGTGCACTTGATGTTATATTGTTATATACTTAAAAAGGTCATAACCAGAACATTAACAGGGGTAAGCAAAGGTATTTTGCACAAAGTTTCAGAGTGTGTTAGCACGATAGAGAAAAAACATAGCTTGCTGTTGACATCACGATTGCCAAGTTGAAATTCCAAACCACAAGCAAGGTTAGGAAATAACTTTGTCTGGAGGAGATTTGTCCAGACAAAATTCCCAAATCCTTCGGTAACTTTTATATCATAGAGTCATGTGCGTCAGACACCTTCCTGGTACCTCTTTACTTTCGGCTTCAACCTTTCATTACCAATAAGATATAAACAGAACATGCAATGATATCACTTTTCTGTTCCAACGAACCCCAACAGGGAGACCTTCGGTGCAACGTGATCGAAACAAGATGTAAAAGAGGACATCCAAAGGTGCTCCAAAGGTCAATTCAAGGACTTGAAGAAGAAGAAGAAAAACAGCGAAAGTTCTCGGAGGTCAAAGTGCGCGCAAGAATAGCCAATGGAATATCATTGAACAACACGATGAGTTTGACAGGTATAGAGGGTGCAAGTTACAGAAAATGAACACAATTGTTGGGGTGAACGACCTCGTGTGTAAAAGGGAATAACTCCACTGTGAAGAAACCGACGATCGAGCGAACCCCAACACGCGCTTTGCGCAAGGGAACGGCCGGGCGTGCAACATGCCACCAGGTTCATACCAATGGCAGAGCCTTTTGCTGAATTTCTTGTTAATTGTGCTTGTTCTTTTGCTGCTTCTTTTGGCATTGCGTGTTATATAAAAACAGGTGCACAGAATGAATCTCAACGCTCCCTAGGTAACAATCTCCATCACTTCCACGTGAAACTACATATATGTAATCATTCCTATTGTATCCATCATATGACCCCAATAACAACTTAAGAATGTTCAGCACCTTCATTACTTCCCTCATGATATCCAACGAAGTAATTCTCATGTTTTCAACATGGAAGTTTTGTGAAACACTACACTTTGATGTGCCCTGCGTGGCATCGCAGGGCATCGGCACCTGCATGACATCACCACCTGTAGATACCATCACTTCACTGCACATAAAGTCCTTTGCGGCCTGACGCTTGCTCTCTGATATCTAAATGTCTCTTCAAAAGGAGATGCATCACCAGCTAGCACTTCATTGTTTCACTGCATACATCTTGTGAATGTTTGAAAACATTTAAAACAATACCGTAAAATGGGGTGAATAGGGACAGCAAGGTGAATAGGGACACAAACTGAAAAACAGTTCGGAAACTTTTTTCGCTGAAAATTGATAACCATACTGATTTGTTGATATTTGGGTTGAAAGTGTTCTCTTGTTTTTTTAAAAAGCAACTTATAGTCCCTATTAACCCCATACATGGGTTAAATAGGAATAAATAGGATTTTTATGGCTGTCCCTATTCACCCCGTTTTACGGGTGAATAGGGACAGTCACTAATACAAAAAAATAATAATCAAGAAACAATCCTGAGTTTCCAACTTATTGATAAATTGATAGCTCAGATGGATGCACATAATATGCACCCATAATATAAACCACGGTGCCAATGAAAAAAAAAATGGGATAAAAAGTTTCTCCAAACTCCCTATTTCTTGATTATTATTTTTTTGTATTAGTGACTGTCCCTATTCACCCGTAAAACGGGGTGTATAGGGACAGCCATAAAAATCCTATTTATTCCTATTTAACCCATGTATGGGGTTAATAGGGACTATAAGTTGCTTTTTAAAAAAACAAGAGAACACTTTCAACCCAAATATCAACAAATCAGTATGGTTATCAATTTTCAGCGAAAAAAGTTTCCGAACTTTTTTCAGTTTGTGTCCCTATTCACCTTGCTGTCCCTATTCACCCCATTTCACGGTATCCAAAACTCTCTTTTGACTCGTTTCTTTCTTTGTGTAATTCATTGCATTGCACGGTGTCTGTGCATTCTACTTGTGTGGTGTTTTTAAAAGTCCATACTATGTATGGCAAACACACCTCCCTGGTGCTCTGCTTAAAATAAACACAAAAATATTAGCCTATTCTTACACTTTAACAGCTCGATTTGCTCTAATAAGCTTGAAAACATGTTTTATGGCCACAAGGATCATCACAAAGACAACCTTTACCGAACTCAGTGGGGTAATGGATAGCAAGCACCCGCTCTGAATCTGATGAAATTTAACTAGGAGGTCAGAGGTTCAAACCCGACCATGGCCTCGTGACACCAAAGACTAGATATGGTACCTGCTGCTTCATTCCTTGATGCTCAGCCAGTAAAAAGGATAGAACACGGACAAACAACCATAGGTTGGCAACCATTGTGCAGGCTTGATGGCCTCCTGCGTTGAAGCCCCTTGCAAGGGAACTCATTTCATTTTTATTTTAACTTCCTAACTTCAGGAAAATGTTGCTATGGGAAGGGAGCCCTGGTTCATCTGGACAAGTTTATCAAAAGTTCCCGAGCGAAAGGGATGAATAAAGTCATGTCATTTTTACAACATCTGTGTTGATGTTCTACGAGGCTCATCTTAAAAACCCATACTTGTCATCTCTGCTTTTTGGGTACAGTGGTGCCCTATTGGTGAGAACAAAGGACTGGGATATCCCAGAAGTTGTGGGCCAGCACGATAATGGATTTGGATTCTAATCTACAGTAAATTAGGATTCTCTTAGAAAAGTTACCACATCATCTCAACTGCCAGGTAAAAACCAAGCGAGCTCATTATTGACCTTCAAGGTGAGATTAATCTGCCTGTCCCATCAGGTCTGGTCTATATGTGATGCAGGTCTGCTCGATGTGGTTGACTCTTACTCCTTCCCTAGTTGCTTTCAGTAGTTCAATCTGAATGGCTATATTCCCGATTTTTAAAAAGCAAAATCCTTAAATGTCTTACCTGCAGTTCAGCCACACTCTTTCGTAGTTCCAGCAGCTCTCTGTGAGGCCAGGATGACCCAACTGACCCCACAGGATGATCCAATGCATGGGTCATCAAGCCATCACCGGTCTTCACTGGGGTCTCCGCCTTTGGGCAAAATGGCACGTGGGTAGCTGCTACTCCAGAGGCAGCTGTAAAAGTCGTCTTACTCTGCATCAGCAGTTGTGATTGTTGAGGAGATGAAGATGGTCCAGGTGGTGGAGTTCGAGTGCTCAACACTCCATCACCTTCTCCTCTCACTCCCCTCGTTCTTTGTTTCTGGTCTTCGCATTCCGTCGTGCCTCTAAGTGGCACCATGGGAGAAGACCATCGTTTTTGAATGTCACTGCAATGCAGAGAAGCCCAGTTGCTCATCTGTTGTCTGTTACTTTCGCTCAGCCTTTGTGGTACTCGACCACCATCTGGCCCTAGCCTGGACCTCGAGTATGTCCTACTACCAAACTCCTTGCTTGTGTGGCTATTTTGACCCTTTCCTGGCAGTCCATCTGCTGATCCATGACCAGAAAGGTAGAGCTTCATATCCAGGCTGGAGCGTAGGGGCCGTCCAGATGTTGAAGGACCTGATGTTCGACGCCTCGTGACGGTGGGAAGATCAGAAGAAGACTGCGGATCCAAAGGGGATAGGAGAAACATCGAACAGCAATTAATATTGTGGAATTAGTGGATAATGACACTTTTATGGAATATAAGTAATTAATGAAGACACATTATTGTCAGATATCTGTACTAAAAAAGAATGCATGCCTCAATGTTGCACAGCTAAATGGTTATTCATATATCGTGGGACCCGCTATTCACAGGGGATACGTTCCTGGAAAATGTCGCGAACTGCGAAACCACGAATGGCGGGGCATTGTTTCATGGAATTGTTTCATTGTTTCATTGTCTGGCTCAATGGTGGAATGGAAAAAAGGGTGATAGGTTCCCGAGTCTCGAAAATCCGCATATAGAGAGGAACAAACCACGAATGGCAAGGCAAAAACGCGAATGGTGAGGCAAAGCCTGAGAATGTCAACGATAATCCATGAAGGTCGATGAAAGTCAGGGGAATGTCGATGAAAATCCCAGAAATTGTGAGGTAAATCCCACAAATGTCGGCGATAATCCCACAAATGTCGGCGATAATCCCACAAATGGCAAGGCTGATCCCGCGAATGTTGGCATTAATCCCGGAAATGGCAAGACAAATCCCAGGAATGTGGATGAAAATCCGTGATTGCATGCCATGCCAGTTTCAATAGGGAAAATGGAGACGGTTAATTGCACTAATAGATACGATGGAGTGTTTTCATTCTGTACAGTAACCCGTGGGGATGAATTGTTATGTAGCTGGTGGAACATCCCGCGAAGCTCTCGATTATGGTGCAGCTAAAATTTGCGGCCGCGAAAGCCATGAAAACGCAAAGCACACAGCAGTGCATGTAGAAGCAGGTCATGCTTGCGGCTCGTATAAGATGTTTTTTTTGCGAATGTCCAGCTGCTTTATGCATGGTTGGTGAAAGATGGGTTTTATAAATGTGTCAAGCTAGCGGCTCGTGAAAAAAAAAAATTGCACCCCTGAAAAAGCTCGAATTCACAGAACATGGCCGCAAAGTGAAAAAAAACGGCGAATTTGTGGGACACTTTTCCGCGAATAGAGAAACAGGTTGCATTATATCACCCGCGAATACGCAGAACCCGCAAATAGCACAACCGCGAATAGCAGGGTCCGACTATAATATCAAGGCGAAACCTATGTTTTATCAGTGAATGAGTAATATTATGTCCATGGAATAGACTGAACACTGCTACGCCATACATATTTGCATGGAGAGAATTGGGGTCATTCCCCCACCCCGAACCACCAAGAGGATTAATTATTTTTATCACCTAAAACCTCCCCATGCACATGCCGAGTACAACCAGCAGTTTTCAACTCATTCCGTCCAGCACTTTAGGAGGGCATATACGTCAAACAAACTCCTAAACAAAGAGACACTTCTTGAATTATTGTGTGATAATAAAATATATGTAGCACGTTGAGCTCACATGACCACACCATCCATGCAGGAATCGGATATTGGCCTTATGAGACTCCACGCCATTCCACAAAGGACTAAATGTAGTCTAACAACGTCCACATAGATTTCAACTTTAGAGCAACAGATAAACATTAGCTGACACTTCATCCAAAGTGAAAAAGTTGAAGCTGATAAACACTCAAGTGAATACCTCTGCCATCTATCTATCTGCCATCTATGTATCCTCAGAACAGTGAACAATGTGACGATTTCATGATAGATTCTCCCATGTTTCCTCATACTAAAATATGCAATTTGGTGTCTGTCTGTCTGTCTGTCTGTCTGATCGCAATACATTCTGCAGTTAGTTATCCCATCTCAACCAAACTTGACAGGAGGACTAAATGTCACACGATGAAGGTTGTAGCAACTTAATTTCCAAAGGGGTTTTCTGTCTTGGGTGAAATCCATGCTAAGGTGGAAATCCGTGTTGAGATAGCTAATTGTGGACTTTTTCCAAGGCCAATTCCAATAACAAAAGTAACAAGAAAGAGCAATCAGAGATTGCAGACCCTCGCCAGGACGTGTTTCAGTGGTTTTGAAGGCTTTTGTTGTAAAACAAATATGGCGGCCGAACCATGTGACCGATGACGTCATCATTTTTTTTCCTCCACCACTTTATCCCGAGATGATGCTCAAAAAATTTAATCTTGATCGGATGAAGTTTTGTACTTGTCGAATTATGACGTCATAATGGAGGCACATATGACATCATTAACATTTGTTATTCCACATGAGGAGTTCTTTACAAAGAACCATGTCTCAATTTTTTTCTATGCAGCGCTTTCGGAGATATAGATGCAATTTTTTTTGGTTTTTCCAAGATGGCGGCCGAACCATGTGACCGATGACGTCATCATTTTTTTTTCTCCACCAATATATCCCTAGATGACACTCAAGAAATTTAATCTTACTCGGATGAAGTTTTGTACTTGTCTAATTATGACGTCATAATGGAGGCACCTATGACATCATCATTAACATATTTTATTCCACATGGAGAGTTCTTCACAATGAACCATGTCTCAATTTTTTCTATGCAGTGCTTTCGGAGATATAGAGGCGCAAAATTTTTCAGGTTTTCCAAGATGGCGCCCATACCACGTGACCTATGACGTCATAATTATCATTAAAAATTATATAGGTGGAGTTGCACCTATGGTGAAAATTTCCTGTCAATCGGCCCAACGGTTGCAGAGAAAATCATATTTATTCTGTGAGAACAACAAACAAACAAACAAGAAGACATCATGCGTAGCACGATACTTGCAAAATCCGCCCCCCCCCCCTAAGTTTTCCATTGATACAGCGAATTGTCCATTTCATGAAGATAAAAATTTGCAATGTTGATCAAAGCTTGGGTCAACAGGATGAAAATTTACGATTTTTCAGCTGAAAAATGAGGATTTTAGAAATTTGGCCTATGTTGACCTTTTGGCCTATGTTTACCTAAAATATAATTTGTGGTTGAATTCAGTGACCAGATATGCAAGTCCTCTTCAAATTGCAAGTCAATTGGATGAAAATTGAGGATTTTAGAAATTTGGCCTATGTTGACCTTTTGGCCTATGTTGACCTCAAGAATACTTGGTGGTTGAATTCAGTGACCAGATATGCAAGTCCTCTTCAAATTTCAAGTCAATTGGATGAAAATTGAGGATTTTAGAAATTTGGCCTATGTTGACCATTTGGCCTATGCTGACCTCAAAAATACTTGGTGGTTGAATTCAGTGACCAGATATGCAAGTGGTCTTCACATTTCAAGTCAATCGGATGAAAAGTGAGGATTTTAGAAATTTAGCAAATTTGGTGACCTTTGGCCTATGTTGACCTTTTGACCTATTGACCACAAAAACAATAGGCTTCTGACTTTTGACCAACTCTACCATTTGGGGAAGTTTGGTGAAGATCGGTTGAAAATTGTGACCTGTAGGCCGGTGACAAACAAACAAACAAGAAAACGTCATGCGTAGCATGATACTTGCAAAATACGCCCTCCCCCAAAAGTTTACCATTGATACAGCAAATTGGCCATTTCATGAAGATTTAAATTTACAATCTTGATCAAAGCTCGGGTCAACAGGATGAAAAGTGACGATTTTAGAAATTTGGCCCATGTTGACCTTTTGGCCTATGTTGACCTCAAGAACACTTGGTGGTTGAAGTCAGTGACCAGATATGCAAGTCCTCTTCAAATTTCAAGTCAATTGGATGAAAATTGAGGATTTTAGAAATTTGGCCTATGTTGACCATTTGGCCTAAGTTGACCTCAAAAATACTTGGTGGTTGAATTCAGTGACCAGATATGCAAGTGGTCTTCAAATTTCAAGTCAATTGGATGAAAATTGAGGATTTTAGAAATTTGGCCTATGTTGACCTTTTGGCCTAAGTTGACTTCAAGAATACTTGGTGGTTGAATTCAGTGACCAGATATGCAAGTCCTCTTCAAATTTCAAGTCAATTGGATGAAAATTGAGGATTTTAGAAATTTGGCCTATGTTGACCTTTTGGCCTATGTTCACCTAAAATATAATTTGTGGTTGAATTCAGTGACGAGATATGCAAGTCCTTTTCAAATTTCAAGTCAATTGGATGAAATTTGAGGATTTTAGAAATTTGGCCTATGTTGACCATTTGGCCTATGTTGACCTCAAGAATACTTGGTGGTTGAATTCAGTGACCAGATGTGCAAGTCCTCTCCAAATTCAAGTCAATTGGATGAAAATTGAGGATTTTAGAAATTTGGCCTATGTTGACCATTTGGCCTATGTTGACCTCAAAAATTATTGGTGGTTGAATTCAATGACCAGATATGCAAGAGGTCTTCAAATTTCAAGTCAATCGGATGAAAATTGAGGATTTTAGAAATTTAGCAAAGTTGGTGACCTTTGGCCTATGTTGACCTTTTGACCTCTTGACCCCAAAAACAATAGGCTTCTGGCTTTTGACCAACTCTACCATTTGGTGAAGTTTCGTGAAGATCGGTTGAAAATTGTGACCTGTAGGCCGGTGACAAACTAACAGAGTCACAAACACAACCGACCAATATACTTGAAAAATCTTCGATTTTGCAAGTAACAAGAAAACGTCATGCGTAGCACGATACTTGCAAAATACGCCCTCCCCCAAAAGTTTACCATTGATACAGCAAATTGTCAATTTCATGAAGTTTAAAATTTACAATCTTGATCAAAGCTCGGGTCAACAGGATGAAAAGTGACGATTTTTCAGATGAAAAATGATGATTTTGGAAGGTTGACCTTCAGTTGACCTTTGACCTTTTGACCTTAAAAATAGTTAGTTTCCCTATTGAGTGACTCAATGTGCAAATGCTGTTCAATTTTCAAGTCAATTCGATGAAAATAGAGGCTTTTTGAAATTTGGCCTACGTTGACCTTTTGGCCTATGTTGACCTCAAGAATACTTGGTGGTTGAATTCAGTGAACAGATGTGCAAGTCTTCTCCAAATTTCAAGTCAATTGGATGAAAATTGAGGATTTTAGAAATTTGGCCTATGTTGACCATTTGGCCTATGTTGACTTCAAAAATTCTTGGTGGTTGAATTCAATGACCAGATATGCAAGTGGTCTTCAAATTTCAAGTCAATCGGATGAAAATTGAGGATTTTAGAAATTTAGCAAAGTTGGTGACCTTTGGCCTATGTTGACCTTTTGACCTATTGACCCCAAAAACAAAAGGCTTCTGGCATTTGACCAACTCTACCATTTGGTGAAGTTTCGTGAAGATCGGTTGAAAATTGTGACCTGTAGGCCGGTGACAAACTAACAGAGTCACAAACACAACCGACCAATATACTTGAAAAATCTTCGATTTTGCAAGTAATAAACAGACTCAAATGCAATACCCTCTCCTCTGGCGAGGGTAATAACAACACCAATTATAATCGCATAATATTACTGTTATTTCAAAACAATATTAATACTAATGTAATATCCCCCTCCCCAAGGGGTGTTTCCTCCTTGAAGAAGCACCTTGTTAACTAGCTTATCGTAGCGTTTCGTGCTGGCACTCCAACCAGAAGTAAAAAATAGTGTAAACCATAAACACGCATGATTACCTTTTGAAACAGTCGCTACTGCTGTTTAACACTAAACCAAAAGGGAAGAAACTCAGCGTGTGTTCAGTTACCAATGCTTGCCAAGCCAGCCGTTCCTTATCAACAGTTACAAATGGAGTGCTTGCTCGAATGCTTAAGCCACTTGGTGGGCACTTTACAAGAAACTTGGTAAATGAACACACCTCTGACATTATTGAGGCCCGAGCCTAGATCCACTGTAATCCATACATATACCCCAGAGAGGATAATAAAATAACCCTTTGTGGAGGTGGTGGGAGAGGGCATTACATGCTGTGGGGAGTACTTGCAATTTTACACTGTACACGTGGCCTAGCGCAAGTGCTCTACTGACCCATGCCAGAGGAAGGCGGCGTTACGCTCCCATAGGACAAGTGTTTCTAGTTAACCTAATTGTTGTTTCCAAATGTGCCGACAATGCCCCACTGTCAGTTTCTTCCTGTCACTTTGCTCTTTCATGAGCCTAGTTTTCTAAACAAAGCAAAAAACTGATATTAATCTTTCAGGAATGCAAATACTTCTCGCGTATTTTCCAAATCGAGATCTGGTGTTGATTGCGGAAAGTATGGATGGACTGAAGGAAAAGATGAACAAGTGGAAGGAATGTATGGAGACAAAAGGTCTGAAGGTGAATTTCGGAATGACGAAGGTGATGGCAAGTGGTAAAGCATGTGGTGAGGTGGAAAGAACTGGGAAGTGGCCCTGTGCTGTGTGCAGGAAGGGTGTCGGCGTGAACTCCATTCAATGTACAATGTGCGCTGAGTGGGTTCATCAAAAATGTAGTGGTCTGAGAGGGTCATTAACCAGTGTGGCAGCTACATTCAAATGTAAGGTGTGCACAGAGGGCCTGCAGATGGAGGAAATGTTGAGTTGGATCTTGGAGACGGCGTGAAGCTGGAAGGTGTGAAAACATTTTGCTACCTCGGAGACATGCTGAATGCAGAAGGTGGATCAGACTCGGCAACCGTTGCTGGAGTGAGATGGGCATGGAAGAAGTTTCGGGAACTGAGTGGCGCGCTGACGAGGAGGGGAGTGTCGTTGAAGCTGAAGGGAAAGGTATATGCTGCATGTGTGAGAAGTGTTATGATTTATGGGAGCGAGACATGGGTAATGAACGTAGAGCAGCAACGAAGGCTGGAAAGGATGGAAATGCGAATGGTTCGGTGGATGTGTGGAGTATCGTTGAGAGAGAGGAAGACAAATGATGAATTGCAAAAGATGATGGGAATAGAGCCTGTGATTGATGCTGTGAAGAGGAACAGGTTGAGATGGTTTGGTCATGTGTTGAGGAAGGATGAAAGTGACTGGTTGAGAAGAATGATGGAAATAAATGTAGAAGGAAGTAGAGGACGGGGAAGACCGAGAAAGACTTGGCTAAAGATGGTGGAAGAAGAAATGCGGGCAAGGGGGTTAACAAGGAGAGATGCAGAAAATAGGGCAAGATGGAGAAGATTGTAATGGGGACCGCAAGGCTAATCCAAATTTTCCCTCTAGCAGGGAAAATGGCCTTAAAATGCATGTTGTTGTGTGTTGTTGTATTTTCCAAATCGGTGATTATGGCAGCAAATTTATATTTTAAATCACAAAGAAAGCTCTCTAATCTTATCGGACATTCATAAAAAATTACATCTTTATTACTGTATCAATTACAGCTTTATCAAGTAGAAAGCGCAGGGAAATAGGTGAAGTCAGCAAGTGCTGGTAGAAAAGGTCAAATTTTGAATTGAAATGAACTCTTGTACCTTCACAGTTTGATTTTTCCATTTTTTCCAGCAGATCCTTCTTTCCTTTTTCTTTGAAAATATAATGAATTGGTTGCAGCAGATCAAACAAATCGCTGCAAACTACACCTCGACCCAACCATCTGACATTGCTGAAACAGGTCCCAGAATAGTCCGACCAAGACGCTTGTTCAGCAGCGCACTGAAACCTCCCCAAGGCCCACTCATGGAAGCAGCACCATCCATCAGTAGAGGAATATGCAAGTTTATCAACATTTAGTTCCAATTTCTCCAGGGTCACCAAGTTCTTCAGATTATCAAGAAAAGGAGAGGGGGAGATAAAGAGCGAGAAAAAGAAAGATAATGAGAATGGGTGTTGAGAGAGGGGGAAGGAAGAGAGAGTAAGTTCCTTTTTTACTTTACTGTACCCAAACACAAAGTTGCACAACATCTCCAATGTCTGTAGCCTTTTTCTTTCAACATTACCTGTTGGCTCTTTCTAGGCTCTTTCTTTCTTTCAAGATTTCTTTCAACATTATTCTTCAGCTGACTGAGGCTGAGCTGTTGAAAAATCTGCTTTCTTTCTTTTTCAACATGATTGTGGAGCAGTGAGTCCATTCCAGCAACAAAGCAATGCCATATAGAATTTCCTTTCGGAGAAAGAGATGTTTTCAATCCAGCAATTTAATATTTCTGCAATTCAGATCCAGAAGGAAATTTCTGATTAAAGTTAGGCTTTCATTTCTGACTTTCCTGGGCCGTGATTCTTCACAACGTCGGATCTTCTGACAAACCTTCTCCTGCAAAGAAGTCAGATGGCTTTCCAGCTCTTTCAATAACAGAAAATTCATTCTCCCAACTTGCTTGCACAATCAGCTTTTCCTCGGTTGGAATACAAGAAAGTCGGGATTGTTTGACTTTCGATAGCATACGACAAACATTTTCTTCCCTTTCTTCTCCTGAACATTTTTTCTTTGGAGCATGAAGTTAAAATCTTCCAACAACTATCGAGAGTCCATAGAACACCTTAACCCATGCAGTCTTCAGAAAAAAGACATGGGACTTTTTGGAACATGCACATGGCACTTCAATGGAAACAGTTTGTTGAAGAAGAAGAAGAAGAAGATGAAGAGGAAGAAGATTCTAAAATTCTACCACCTTGAGTACAAATGGCATGTATGATTGGTCGAGACAGCAAACAATTTTGCCAACGTACTGCTAAACTGAGGGTTTTTTTGAAGGACAAACAAGGCGATTCGTGTTCTACAGTGTTCAAAATATAACATTCGATTGAATTTAAATTGTTCCTCGACCACAGACTGACGTCTATAGACATCCAGACAGAGTGAACCAATTGTTTAACTCCGCATAAAATTTGAGAATAAATCTATTTCATTGATAGAAATCGTTCCTGAGTCACTGGTGGGAAAGATATTGTTAAAATGACCATGTTCAAAAGTCAAGGTTCTCTCAATTTTCGTCTTACCTGTCTGGTTTCCGCCTGATGCCTTATTGGCTGTTTGTTTGTCTGTTTGTGAACAGCATATCTCAAAAATTTGTGGATGGATTCGAACGAAATTTGGTGTGGAGATTGGGTATGTGACTAGGATGAAATGATTAGATTTTGTCGAAAAGCCGGATCCGCAAATTTTGAAAGTGATTCTTCACCATTGAGATAGGGCCAAAAACGATATACAGTATAGCACGATATCTCAAAAAGTTGTGGACCAATTCAGTCGAAACTTAGTGGACAAGTATGGACAAACTTAGTGAAAAGTTAGTGGACAATGGGTGTGTGATAAGGAAGAAGTGATTCAATTTTGGGGAAGATTTGAATGCAGATCCGGATCAGAAAATATTTAAAGTCATTCTTCACCATTGAGTGATAGGGATAAAAACAATATATAGCACAATATCTCAAAAGTTATGGACGGATTCAGACGGAACTTGGTGGACAGGTTGGGTGTGTGACAAGGACGAATTGATTCGATTTTGGTTCAGGTCTGGATCCAGATCCGACATATCAGTAGATACAAAACATAAATTGTTCAGCCTAGTGGAGGGATGCGCTCTCCCGAGTGCCATGCTCGTTGTTATTGTAATGCCATTGTCATCCTGATGAGCAGAGTGTGAATGCTTCATCTTCACATAAGGGCAAGAAAATATGAAGGTGGAGCCTGAGAAGATCTCAGGCTCCACCCTTGTCAGTCTGGGAGGCCCCTTGTCAGTCTGGGAAGGCCCCACCCATAGAGACCCCGCCCGAAGGACTGTTATTAGATTATGCCATTGAGACAATTAATGCTCTGTCATACTAAAATAAGGGATTAGCAAACGTTTGTGAATCATTATCAAATGTAACGAGTTCCCCGATGGCAATGTTTAGTGACCATATGTGTCTCGCATTTCCAAACCAATCCACCAGGGAGCACACAGGTGAGGGAGGTGAGGAGAGCAGGGAGGTTTACAGCGATCTTCAATATAATTTATAATCTCTTAAGGCTTTTCCAATTTAGCCTTTTCACCAACTGATCCTTTTTAGCCAATTGGTCTTTTTTAGGCAATTGATACTTTTTAGCCAATTGATTCTTTTCAGCCAATTTATACTGTTCCGTGGAAGGTGGTGGGGAATCCATAGCTAGACCGTGGTAAGTGTAGTATGGTCTGTGTATTTCGAGTAGTAGTTAGATTGACATGTAATAGGGAACTGTCAGGTTAGGTCGTTTGGTATACGTGACGATGAGGAGGCAGCGTATGTAATTTATCGATAGAGTAGACCTTATAAAATGTGGGTATGAACACCTCATGTAGTAGGTGGGACTAGTAGGCGAGAACTTCTCATGAGAGACACACATCTGTCTGGCCATCGCACATCTGTCTGGCCAGTATATCTCAGCCAAGGTGGCGCAATGTGCCATGGAGGCGGATGTGCCATCTACATTTATTTTTATAGGCGCCGCCCCCATGGGTGGGACAGGGAGAGCAGGGGACTCTGCCAGTGTGAGGAAGGAGATCGGGAGAGACCTGGTTTTGTGTGAGAAAGAGATTGTGAGAGGACCTCATGTGAGAAAGAGATCGTGAGCGGACATCGTGTAAGAAGGAGACCGAGAGAGACCTCACCTGAGGAAGGAGGACAAAGGGAGACCTTGTGACAAAGAAGAGGAGGCCCCTTGCCAAATTGAAGTTCCTTGGTGAACAGTAAAGTGTTAGGATTAATTAAATAAACGCAGGAAAATAAATAATGAAAGATCGTTAAGCCATCTGACTCGGCGCTGAGGTTCCTGTTTTACCAGGAGCTTCAGACGTGACAATACTTTTTGGCCAAATGATATTTTTTAGCCAAATGATCTTTTTTAGCCAAATTATCCTTTTTAGCAAATTGATCCTTTTTAGCCAAATGATCCTTTTTGGCCAAATGATCCTTTTTAGCCAAATGACCCTTTTTAGCCAATTTATCCTTTTTAGCCATGCCATTTCCTGAAGGGAAAGAGTATTGTAAACAGTTTGTGCGTCAGTGTATGTGTGTCAGAGTCTGCATGCATCCAAACTTTAATATAGCATCCCTGGCCGGCCTACTTTAAGATTGCACCAAAATCAGCCTCAAGCACAGTTCAACAAAGGTATGTAATGTAATGAAAAAGACTTACATGTACTTAAACTACAAGTGTATTTTTGTACATTGAATGTAGATTATGTTCGTTATCCACACCTGTTTCTGATTTGTGTGTTTGCTTATACTGAATGCAGTTTGTGGTGTGTTGCAAGGCCTATGAGCCTGACTTACAGGCCCATCCTACCTTAAGGACGGTTCAACAAAGTTGGCTAATTTAACCAAAACATTTTGTCTAATTTAACCACGAGTTGACTTTATACCTTGAATGTGCATTATGTCCAACTTAGAGACGATAACCCTGTGTTTTATCACCTGTGTCGTCTCTTCAGCTTGTATCTGCCTGTGAGTCTGTGTATTGTTGTTCAAGGTCATACTTTTATTATCTTTGTTTCTTATAAATGAGATTTGTCTGTGTGTAATGGGTATCTTGCTCGTTCACATACAAATGCATTAGCACGGATGATCAGACAGGTTAAATTTTACTGTAGACGGGCCATTACAGGTGTATATTTAACTATATATTGTATATATATGATATATGAACCCATTTTTACTGTACATACAAAGAACCAAAATAATATTGTTTCTTTTAAAATTTTCCATGGTGGAATAACAATAAAGTAAAAGATTTATGGTTTGCACCATGTGTTGGCTCTTAAAAGAGCTATTTATATTCTCTATACTTTAAAAATAACTTTAAGCAAAACAAAAATAAGAAAAGTAGGCCCCAACGTTTGGGGCAGCATGGTCCGCCTATTGACAGGTTCCTCCTCCAAGCTCCATCTCCGCAAAACTGCTTATAAGATGCTGTGATCCAGGCGTTCCAATGTTCCGTCATTGTTGGCTTGGTCAGAGGCATCATTGATGGGAGGTGACTGGGCTGATCCTGATAGGTGGACCAGAGCTGGTGGAACGGAACTGGTGGAACGGAGATGGCAGAACAGAGCGCTGGGCGAGCGAGCGATCCACGCAGGGCGTGTTCAATAGACAGGAGGTCAGGCCAACTAACACCTCACACACTAATTAAATCTCTCTTCTCACACGCTCTTTTCTTTTTCTATTTGTCTGCTTTTGACGCACAAAAAGCTCAACCAGGCAAACCTGCCAACCGTCCTTTTCAGGGCGACCTCACTGATGCAGCACCTCTTTCCAGTTTCCTCTTCAGACCGCACCAGCACCTCTTCAGTACGCACCTTAACACCTCCAGTATTTCTCCTTTTTACATTCCTCCCAGCGAATGCAAAGCTTGGGCTCGTCGGTCCTGCTCAGAAAAAAACCAGAGGCCGTTAACACCACATTTTGCTCTAAATCTCTCTCCCTATCTATCCTTCCACGTGTAAATCTGATGGGGCCCTTGTGATGGTAGATAGGTATATTATATAAGCTAGGTAGATTAATGTAACTCTGCGCTTTGACTGTTTTATTATTAAAATTTTTGCCCTGCAATACAAATCTTCTTGTAAATAAAACCCATTGGCCCTGAAGGTGCGACATAACTTTCCTCGCCCTTTTTCTTGTAATATAAACCCCTTTTATGAATTGCTCTTTCAGATCTGCTTGTTATGTATTTCCTTTCTTTGGTCTAGCACAATCCACATGTATTGTTAGCCTGGGAGGTTTTCTACCCCAACTGACACTGCCTTGCCTATTCAGCTTGGCAGTGATTAAATGAGGACACATCCTTGGTCAGCGGGTGATCCTTGGTCAGTGGGGGATATGTCACTCCAGGTAAACGGTGTGAGACTGAGGACCCTGTAGGGCCTATTCGTCTGATGAGATTCGTCGTTGGCTTTAACCCAGCGGGCGCAGAGTTATCTATGGCACACCGGCCTGCAGGATAGGGGGTTGGGAGGAACCCAAGGTGTCTCCCCTTGTGGCGAACCCCAAACCCCGAGTCCGCAACTATATTAACATTTTTCATCCCGGCTGTAACTTTAAATTCTCATGAAATGGCAATGGGTACCTAAACAGGGCTGATGTGTGGCAGCTTGCACCCCTTGCCCCTGTCCACTGTTGGTCATGACCCCTGCAGCAAGTGCTGAAGTGGGACATGGGTTTCTGGTCACCATTCCAGTTATGAGGTACAAGAGTTATATAATTCCTCATCGGATACCATGTCAGTTCACTTTCTGGGATGACTCCACTTTGTGCAGTGTGTGGCCAACTGATAAAGCTATGGTATGACCATGACTTCAATCCATTAACTTTGTATTCATGACATTGGGATTAAAGTGTTATGGTTATATTTACAATATTATTATTATTATTACGAAAATGATACGACTGAAACGATACACTACTGTATTAAGAAACCTGGGCTTAATTTGTTTGAAGCGGTCCGAAGATGAGGCATAACGCCTAAGGCCTATACGTACCGTTTTGTTGGAAGAGACGTAACACCGATGCTTTCGATATTTGATGGTCATTTTAACAATCGGTTCGTTTGTGTTTCACACTGAATGAAAAATGTAAAGGTAGAGCACGGCGATTGTGATATATGACAGGTTCGACGATATGTTTGGCCTGAACGAAATTGGAATCAAAATGCCGGAATGTGGAGAGTCAGCCGCCGCACTGCCATAATGACATCAGATGTAATCACATCACCCTGTCATGTGACGAGATCCTCAGTTCTGATTAGTATACGTTTGAAGGGGCATACATACATGCATACATACATATACATACATACAGACGGACAAATACTGTTCTCGACCAAATACTGTTCCAGACGGCTTTGCCCGATGGGCTACGCAGTAAAAAAAATCAAGGTCTAAGGAGGTCTATCGGAGGTCTACGAGGGGTTGCCCTGTGGGAGGATTTATAAGCAGAATAATTATTATACAGTGGTTTCTGATCGGCAGAGAGAGTAGGTGAATTATCACCTGCATTCTGATTACCCGGTGTGTACCCCGGTTTAGAATAGGTACACCGTATCCCTGCGTGTCGTAAGAGGTGACTAAAAGGGTTGGCGTCAGGAAGGGCATCCGGCCATAAAAACATTGCCTCAAAAAGAGAACCATGACAATTACAACTACATATGGGCAGGGCACAGCCCGAAGTGCCCCGTGGGGGACCCCACTCCCTCTCGTCAAAACTCAAGGTGGGGAACCCGATCGAAGCAAGGGTGGAAATCATTCCATTTATGACGAAGAAACGTCTGATGCCCGACGTGGAGATCGGTTTCTGAGGTTTGGGACATGGAATGTAGGGACAATGACAGGGAGATCAGGAGAAGTGGTGGAAGTATTGGTCAGAAGAAGAGTGGACATATGTTGTGTGCAAGAGACGAGATGGAAGGGAAGTGGTATGAGAATGGTGAAGGGTAGGCAGGGACAGAAATACAAGTTTGTGTGACAAGGGTGCCCAGAGGGTGTGAATGGTGTTGGTGTCCTGTTTTCTGAGGAGTGTGTAGACAGTGTGGTGAGTGTGACGAGAGTGAGTGAAAGGTTGATGATGGTGAAAATGATGATTGGAAAGCTCTTGGTGAACATCATCTCAGGATATGCTCCGCAGGTTGGTCGGAGCGATGAAGAGAAGGACAAGTTCTGGTGTGCGATAGAGAAGCTGATGGAAAACGTGAAAGATGAGGAAGTTGTTGTGGTAGGAGGAGACCTAAATGGACATGTGGGAAGGAGTATGGATGGTTTTGAGGGAGTTCATGGGGGTTACGGATATGGTGTGAGAAATGGAGAAGGTGAAAGGATTTTGGAGTTTGCTGATGGAGCTGATTTGTTGATTTGTAATACTCAGTTCTAGAAAGAGGATAATAAGCTTGTGACATACACGTCAGGTGGGTCGACGACAACCGTTGACTACCTGCTGGTGCGTCGGCGAGATAGGGGGCACCTCCGGGACACGAAGGTGATCCAGGGGGAGGAGGCTGTTTCACAGCACCACTTGGTTGTCTGCGACATAAGGGTGAAAGGTGCGAGGAGAGCTCGGTGGGTGAAGTACCGCCGATTCAGGATTGCAAAGCAGATAGCGAAAGAGAGGTGTGATGTGATGGGGGTGAGTTGCTTGAAGGATGAAGTGGGACAAATCGTTGTGGACCCAGATGGAATTAAAGGAAGATGGAAGAGATATATGGAAATACTGTTGAATGCAGAGAATGAATGGGATGGCAACATAGAGAGTAACCCAGTTTTAGGACCGGCAGAGAAGATAACCGAGAAGGAAGTTGAGGAAGCGATAAAAGCAATGAAGAGTAGAAAAGCGGGAGGGCCGACGGGAGTTGTGGGAGATATGTTGAAGGCAGCAGGAAATTGGGGTGTGCAGAGAATGACAGAGATCTGCAATCTGGTGGTGAAAGAAGGCCGCATTCCAGTGGATTGGGAACTGAGTACCCTCGTCCCTCTATACAAGGGGAAAGGTGACCCTCTGGACTGTGGCTCGTATCGAGCGATAAAGTTATTGGAGCATGGAATGAAGGTATTGGAAAGGGTGTTGGAGAGGAGGATAAGGAAGAAAGTGAAGATTGACGAAATGCAGTTTGGATTTATGCCAGGAAGAGGAATGACAGACGCACTTTTTATTGTGAGGCAGTTGCAGGAGAAGTACATGGAGAAGAGGAAGAAGTTGTTTCTTGGGTTTGTTGATCTGGAGAAAGCATTCGATAGGGTTCCAGTGACATGGGCATTGAGGAAGTTAGGAGTGGAGGAATGGTTGATCAGAGTAGTGATGGCAATGTACAAAAGAGCGCGCACAGCTGTAAGGACGAAGGACGAGAACAGTGGTGAGTTTGAGGTGAAGGTGGGAGTGCATCAGGGGTCGGTACTACGTCCACTACTTTTTGTAGCTGTGATGGAGGTGCTGGCTCGGAACGTAAAGGAGGGTTTACCGTGGGAGTTGTTGTATGCAGATGATCTGGTGTTGATTGCAGAAAGTATGAATGGACTGAAGGAGAAGATGAACAAGTGGAAGGAATGTATGGAGACAAAAGGTCTGAAGGTGAATATCGGAAAAACGAAGGTCATGGCAAGTGGTAAAGCATGTGGTGAGGTGGAAAGAACTGGGAAGTGGCCGTGTGCTGTGTGCAGGAAGGGTGTCGGAGTGAATTCCATTCAATGTACAATGTGCGCTGAGTGGGTTCATCAAAAATGTAGTGGTTTGAGAGGGTCCGTAACCAGTGTGGCAGCTACATTGAAGTGTAAGGTGTGCACAGAGGGAGTTGCAAATGGAGGAAATGTTGAGTTGGATCTTGGAGACGGCGTGAAGCTGGAAGGTGTGAAAACATTTTGTTACCTCGGAGACATGCTGAATGGAGAAGGTGGATCGGACTCGGCAACGGTTGCTCGAGTGAGATGTGCATGGAAGAGGTTTCGGGAACTGAGTGGCGTGCTGACGACGAGGGGAGTGTCGTTGAAGCTGAAGGGAAAGGTGTATGATGCATGTGTGAGAAGTGTTATGATTTATGGGAGCAAGACATGGGTAATGAACGTAGAAAAGCAACGAAGGCTGGAAAGGGTGGACATGCGAATGGTTCGGTGGATGTGTGGGGTATCGTTGAGAGAGAGAGGAAGACAAATGATGAATTGCGAAAGATGATGGGAATAGAGCCTGTGATTGATGCTGTGAAGAGAAACAGGTTGAGATGGTTTGGTCATGTGTTGCGGAAGGATGACAGTGACTGGTTGAGAAGAGTGATGGAAATGAATGTAGAAGGAAGTAGAGGACGGGGAAGACCGAGAAAGACTTGGCTAAATGTGGTGGCAGAAGAAATGCGGGCAAGGGGGTTAAGAAGGAGAGATGCAGAAAATAGGGCAAATGGAGAAGATTGTCATGGGGACCACAAGGCTAACCCCGCTCTAGCAGGGAAAATGGCCTTAAAATGCCTGTTGTTGTTGTTGTTGTTGTGTATTCTGACTGAAATTATTTTATCAGGATAGGAAATCATGCACTGTTGGGCTCTTGCTCACGAACCAAGGTGATGATAAACCATTTGGTGTAATCTTTTGTTTTGTAATTATGTAATGTCTTTATAAATAAAGGGATATACAGTCACGTGAAAAAGTAAGTACACCCCATGTAAAGTTTTGACTTTTTCAACATATTTCAACATACAGCTATTTGATCTTCATTTCAACAATATTGATAGATAAAGGTGATATAATATCACAAATATCATGAAACATTTACATTTTGTTGTCCATTGTATAATTTAAATCAACATAAATGCAAATTTCGCATGTGGAAAAAGTAAGTGCACCCTTGGCTCTAATAGGTGGTATTGCCCCCTTTGGCAGAAACAACCTCAAGTAGGCGTTTCTTATAACCGTCTATCAGTCTCTGACATCGACTGGGAGAAATTTTTGCCCACTCCTCCATGCAGAATTATTTCAGCTGTGCGATGTTTGAGGGGTTTCTTGCATGCACAGCTTGTTTCAAATCCCCCCACAACATCTCGATGGGATTTCGATCCGGGCTTTGAATTCCAGAACCCTCCATTTCTTTCTTTTCAGCCATTCCTTGGTGGATTTACTGGTATGTTTAGGGTCATTGTCATGTTGCAAGGTCCACCTTCGGTTGACCTTCAACTTTCCGACAGATGGCCTCACATTATCCTCAAGCACCCTCTGGTACAATGAAGAATTCATAGTGGATTCTATGATGGTGAGCTGCCCAGGCCCTGATGCAGCAAAGCTGCCCCAAACCATAATATTTCCACCACCATGCTTTACAGTTGGTATCACGTTCTTGTGGTCAAATGCTGTCTTTGGTTTTCACCAAACATGTCTTCTGGTAATGTAGCCAAATAGCTCTACCTTTGACTCATCTGTCCAGAGCACATTGTTCCAGAAGTGCTGGTCTTTGCCTCGGTGTTCAATGGCAAACTTTAGTCTTGCCCTGATGTTCTTTCTGGACAGCAAAGGTTTCCTCCTGGCACACCTCCCATGTAGATCAAATTTGTGCAGCCTCTTTCTAATGGTAGACTCGTGCACTTTGACATCAACAGTGGTAAGAGCTACCTGTAGGTCCCGTGATGACATTCTGGGGTTCTTTGAGAATTCTTTCAGCATATTGCGGTCTGCTCTCGGGCTGAACTTGCTGGGGTGGCCTGGCCTGAACAAGTTGGCAGTTGTTTGGAATCTTCTCCACTTGTAGATGATCTTCCGGACAGTCGAATGATTGATTCCAAATTGTTTGGAGATCTTTTTAAATCCCTTCCCAGACTCGTAGGCATCTATAACCTTCTTTCTGAAGGCCTCAGAGAGGTCTTTAGATCGAGGCATGGTGACACCGCACACTTCAACAACAAAGAGCAAACCAAAACTAAATGTCTGATGTTTAAATAAGACAGGTTCCTCCAAGATCCTCTCTAACGATGTTCTAATCATTTGCACCTGAGCTGGTGCATCTGATTCTAATTTTAGGTATTTGAAGTAGTGATAAATGTAAGGGTGTACTTACTTTTTCCACATGCGAAATTTGCATTCATGTTTATTTAAATTATACAATGGACTACAAAATGTAAATGTTTCATGATATTTGTTATACTAGGGCATTGCCCGTACTATATCTATATCTAAAATTATATCCCCCCCCTCTATTTACATGAAATGGTTTGGTCCAAAGCGAACGGCTTGCGAGTACGGTGACAATCCCCCCCCTCTATTTACATGCAATGGTTTGGTCCAAAGCGAACGGCTTCCGGAGTTTGGTAAAGAAATCGCCATCGCGTGCACAAACGCGCAGGAAAGCGAATGAATCGCAAATTCGGTTTTATTAGTTTTAAAACATAGTTTAACGCCAACATAGTTTGCAAACGTGAAATAAATGAATACGCTGTCAAATGTGCCATCCGAGGCAGAGTGTGTCCTCCACGTTCGGCACACGCGATCGTTCGCTGCTCTCTGATTGGTTGAATCGTTTTTTGGACATAGCTCGGTAAGTAATTGTCCGATTAATATGAAACCTTGAAAAGGCACATCCTCGGGTCCCCAGCAATATACCTGGCAAGTTTAAAGTATATCGGACCCGTGGTTGTCGAGAAACAGCGGTCACAGACAAACAGACGTACAAACGTACAGACGTACAAACAGAGATTACTGGAATTATAGATAGATTATATCACCTTTATCTATCAATATTGTTGAAATGAAGATCAAATAGCTGTATGTTGAAATATGTTGAAAAAGTCAAAACTTTACATGGGGTGTACTTACTTTTTCACGTGACTGTATATGTACAGTGCATTCAGAAAGTATTGAGACCCCTTCACTTTTTCACATTTTGTTTTGTTGCAGCCTGATGCTGAAATCGTTTAAATTCATTTTTTCCCTCATCAATCTGCACTCAATACCCCATAATGACAAAGAGAAAACAGGATTTTAGAAAGTTTTGAAAATTTATTAAAAAGAAAAGACTGAAATATCACATTGACATAAGTATTCATACCCTTTCCTATGACACTTGAAATTTAGCTCAGGTGCCTCCCATTTCTCTTGATCATCTTTGAGATGTTTGTACACCTTGATTGGAGTCCACCTGTGGTAAATTCAATTGATTGGCCATGATTTGGAAAGGCACACACCTGTCTATGTAAGGTCTCACAGCTGACAATGCATATCAGAGCAAAAACCAAGCCATGAGGTCGAAGGAACTGCCTGCAGAGCTCAGAGACAGGATTGTGTCGAGGCATAGATCTGGGGAAGCCTACAAAAAAAATCTCTGCTGCATTGAAGGTTCCCAAGAGCACAGTGGCCTCCATAATTCTTCAATGGAAGAAGTTTGGAACAACCAGAACTCTTCCTCGAGCTGGCCGCCCGGCCAAACTGAGCAATCGGGGAGAAGGGTCTTGGTAAGAGAGGTGACCAAGAACCCGATGGTCACTCTGGCTGAGCTCCAGAGATCCTGTGTGGAGATGGGAGAAACTTCCAGAAGGACAACCATCACTGCAACACTCCACCGATCTGGCCTTTATGGCAGAGTGGCCAGACGGAAGCCTCTCCTCAGTGAAAGACACATGAAAGCCCGCTTGGAGTTTGCAAAAAAGCACCTAAAGGACTCTCAGACTGTGAGAAAGAAGATTCTGTGGTCTGATGAAACCAAGATTGAACTGTTGGTGGACTCGCAGTGTTAAGTGTGGAAAAGTTCTGAGGAGATTGCGGCTGGCTCAATAGCCCAGTGGGCTGTTGACGCGTTATCAACGGAGGTCTGTGGTTCGAGCCCTGCATTGTCAGAATTTTTTCACACTTAGCCCCTCGCAGAAATTTGATTCGGTTATAAAATAAAAAATTATATGTATATATATATATATATATATATATATAGGTGTATGTATATATATATATATATATATATATATAGGTGTATGTATATATATATATATATATATATATATATATATATATATATATATATATATATATATATATATATATGTATATATATATATATATATATATATATATATATATAGATATATATATATATATATATATATATATATATATATATATATATATATATATATATATATATAAAACACAAGGGCCAGTCAATAAGTAACGTTAAAATGGCAATATAAAATCGAGAATGTAATGTGTGTAGTTGTCGACGACATATGTTATATCTATGGGTAAGAGTCATGTTTTGCCTGTTTTAGATCTGGCAACATTGAGCGTATGACATCAGTAGAGCAGTTCCAAGATGGCGGCTCCCTTAGAAGCATGCACCAGGGAGGAGCAACGTTCTGTCATCCGTTTCTTGGGAAGTGAGGGTGTGAATCCCAATGAAATCCATCGCAGAATGAAGATGCAATATGGTGATGCATGTTTATCGCTGTAGCAAGTGTACGACTGGGACAGGAAGTTTAAAAGTGGAGTGTCCAGTGTGGCAGACGCTGCTCGCTCGGGCCGCCCTCACACAGCTGACACACCAGAAATGGTTGCAAGAGTTGAGTGCGTGCTAAGGGAAAACCGTCGCATTACGCTGGATAAAATGGTCTCCGAATTGACCATTAGCCACGCTTCAGCACACCATATCATTCACAACGTGCTGGGGTTCCGCAAAGTGTATGCAAGGTGGGTGCCGAGACAACTCAAATCCTGAACTGCAACAACGGCGAGTGGAGGCATTTGAAGAACTTCTGCGACGTTACGAAACAGAAGGCGACACTTTCTTACAGCACGTAGTGACTGGGGATTAAAGCTGGGTCCACTACTTTCTGGCAGAAACGAAGAGGGCAAGCAAAGAGTGGCGCCATTCAACTTCACCGAAGCCCGAACAATTCCGCACACAGCCGTCCACTGGAAAAGTGATGCTGACGCTCTTCTGGGATAGCCGAGGCCCACTTGTAGAGCATTACATGCCCAGAGGGAACACAGTCACCAGTGCATCATACTGCGACCTCCTTAAAAATCATCTGAAACCAGCAATCAGATCAAAACGTCGTGGACTACTCACTACTGGTGTTTTGCTGCAGCATGACAATGCTCAGCCCCATACTGCCTGTGCTACAGCTGCAACAATCGAGGACCTGCATTTTGAGCAGGTCCTGGAATCCAGGCCTATGTAAAGCGCTGGAAAAAATGCATTGAACGCAATGGAGATTATGTTGAAAAATAACACAGTTGTTACAGACTTCCACGAAATGATTAGATTTTGGTGAAGATCCGGATTTGAATCCAGCTAGTAGAATTTTTAAAGTGATTCTTCACCATTGGGAGATACGGCCAAAACCGACATATAGCAGGATATCTCAAAAAGTTGTGGATGGATTTGGACGAAACTTGGTGGAGATGTGTCGGACAAGGACGAATTGATTCGATTTTGGTGAATGGCTTATTACATGGCTTATTCGGATACGAGGCATGGCTTATTACATGCAATAAACAAGTTGTGAAAAATATTTTAAGGTTACTTATTGACTGCCCCTTGTATATATAAATATATATAATCTGCATACTAATCTGCATACTGCATCTTAAAACTGCTCACAATGTTTGCTCAGCCCTCTGTGACTCCTTTGAAGGTCGAACTGACCATTGTAACATCTCCGAGGTTAATTACTTGGAATGCAACCTCACCCTGCCCATTGTTTCCAATCTGCATATCTTTCCTTTACAAACATGTGGTGAAATGTTGAAACAGACTTCCACTGTATCAAGCCTTTTAGCAAGATGTGTTTCTACTCGTTGCCCTTGGATTCGGACATTTATGCAAATATCCCTTCCCCCTGTTTGGATCATGAAGGAATATAAAGATTGCTTCTTGAGACTGTCAGTTAGAGCAGGCTATGATGTTAGGCAGACATCATGTTGGTCTCTCCTATGTGCACATAGATAGTAATTTTTGTACCAAGCTCTGTAAATAAATGTTTTAATATGATGATTCAATGAACTTTTGTATCAGGTGGTCTTTTTGGGTAAGACCCTTGCGTTCTCCCCCAACATCCCCCCAAAATAGATATTTGCTATCATCTCTGAAACTACACAAGCAATTCCGATGAAACTTGACCACAACCTTCATCACCCATGATCTACCAAAGTTTGTTCACGGCATTTTAAAAAATCGAGTCCTGACGAGGTCTACTGGGGGGTTGCCCCACAAAATATGTATTTTTTTGTTTGTTTGTTTAAAGTGTTATGATTATGTTAGTATGATTCTACATATTGCCCTGTGTTCTGGCAACCATTGAAATTGGTTTAAAATACCTTTAGTCAGTGCAGTATACTGTTTATTCTACCAGGTGAGCACCAGGGGTATTGCCCCTATGTTTTTTATGGATGACATATTGTTATGCAATGGTAAAGTGATACCATAACTATGATATGATACTATCATACTGACTATGATAAAGTTATGGTATGACCATGCATTCTAGTCCGGTGGTCTATGGTGTACAACTGTACATGTTTCTTTGACCATGTACTTTGGTATTTGAGCCTAGGTGCATGCATACATGACTTTGGCAAACTTTGTTGGACTGTGTAATGACCAAAGTACATACATACCTATGACCAAAGTCTTAGGAACAAAGTATTGTTCCTTAGCTTTGTTATATAATGTTTCATTTCTTACCTTTTTATCAAACAGGTGGTCTCATAAGGTCAGTTAATAAAGTTGTAATACGACCATGCATCCTGGACCTGTGGGCTAGGATGTATGCGTTGTTACGACCATTCATTCTGGCCTTGTGAGTTGGGATGTATGTGTCTGTTTGATCATGTGCCTTGGTCTTCAGGCCAAAGTGTATGTGTATACTAGTTTGATAAGCTTTGTTGGACTGTGTACTTTGGCCTTAGAACCGGAGTGCATGTCCTTAGCTTTGTTAAAATGTTTGAATTTTTTTTTTTTGGCCTTTACTAAAGCCACTCTCAAAAGAGTTGTCTCCTAACGATTACGGTGTGACCATGAATTCTGGCCCTTGCGGAATAAGATGTACATGTTTTTGTATGACCATGAGTGTTGGCCTTCGGGCCAAAGCACATGTGTTTTTTCCTAACAAGTATTGTTAGACTGTGTGCTTAGGTCTTAAGGCAGAAGTGCATGTGCTTAGCATTGTTATAATATTTGGTCGTTTTAACTTTTCTTACATAAAAAGGCTCCTTTCAACAGAGGCCATTGGTCACCAATCCTTATGGTATGCCCATGCATTCTTGTCCTGTTGGGCTAGAATGTGTTTGTTTTTATATGACCATGAGCCTTGGCCTTAGGGCCAAGGTGAATGTGTATTTATTTTACAAGCTTTGTTGGACTGTGCATTTGTCTTGAGGGTGCATGTCCTTAGATTTGTTATAATGTTTGATTTTTAACCATTATATAAGAGATAAAGAAAGGTACCCCTCAACAGAGATGATGGCCAGGGAACCAAAAACACATCCATAGATTGAGTTATTTCCCCAGGGAGTGGGCTCATAATTCTGCCAAAAAAGATTTATAGTCATGTAGGCTGACTGATGATGTGGTTATCAGTGTACCTAACCACCCTCGCATGTTCATTGGGTGGGAGGTTGGACCCTTCACCATGACTGCCTCTACTTGGCTTGAGGGCGGGTATGGGAGGGTGGGTATGGGAGGGCAGGTATGGGAGGGTGGGTATGGGAGAGTGGATATGGGAGGGTGGGTATGGGAGGGTGGGTATGGGAGGGTGGATATGGGAGGGCGGGTCCTTCAAGACAGGGGCTCTGCGATCATTCTCTTTCACTTGCCACCTGTTGAAAGAGAGGTACACTGCACTCCTAGGTCACTCCATATGTGAACTTCCCCACCTTCTCCAGCATGCAAAGAGGAGAACCTGCTGTGTTCATTCTGGGGACGAAGTGCCAGCCCTATAATTTTCTCGCCTGGTTGTGTGAATGTTTGACTGTGTTTGGCACCTTAGGCAAATTGGTTTCTTCGCTGTTCGTGTTCGGTTTCATCGTGTCTAATAATTGTCGTCTCCTGTGTATGGAATGCCGTCACCACTGTCTTGTGTATGTGTGTTCCACATTAAACCATTTCTTTCTAAGTTCCCACATGTGTGTGTGGTTCCCGCCATCTTTCCCGCATTGACCGATTTGGTTGAATGAGAACTCCTGGTTGATAAATTAATTACGGTAATCCCTTTGTTTGGCTTGTTTATATATACATAAGAACAGAGGTGCATCACATACCGCTCAGGTGGTGCATCATTCAAATTAAGCCCTAAGTTGGCTATCCACAGGATATTATGTTCCCATCTACTAGCACTTGCGTTTCCGGGAGGGGCTGTACACGTAATAATACTTTACATTTTAGTTTTGTTGAACTCTAAATGAGCAGCCATAAGGTTACCTTTTCTGTTTGTATGCTATTAACATGGTGCATATACAGTACAATATTTTTCTTTCCCTCATTTAACTAGTAAGAAACAGCATATAGTGTGCAGTGTATGAATGAGCACAAGAATATACAAACGGATGCAAAGCAGAATCCTTACCACTGATGTGCTCGCCATTTGTGCACATGTCGAAGAGTCTGTGAAAGACGCCGAAGATGGCGTTACTGTAGCCATTGGGATCGGTGCAAGGCAACGAATAGGCCTAAAAGACTGGCCACTGTTAATGCTCGACACACTGCAATGATCTACAGGAGGGCAGAAGAGAGAGGAGTAGAAGAAAAAGCTCATGATTGTTGAGAAAGACAATGTGATTAATTTATCACAATGCGGAACTGTTGTTATGAAGCCGCTGATTGACAGTAACTAAACGTATTTTTATTTTTTATACACAATCTTTCACAATTATAAATCTTTTGAATTGACCAATTACCCCTATGTTTCGGTAGAAGGCTAACTCATGGACACCCTGTATAATTACATTGTATTGTGGTATTGCATTTGAGTCCATTTGTTTGTTACTAGTCCAAAAAAAAAATTCACAGGTATGTTGATCACTCCGGTTTCTGTGTTTGTTTATGTGTTTGTTACTTGCGGGAAAAGATTCCGGCAAGTATGTTGGTTGGTTGGTTGGTTTGTCTGTCTATCTGTCTGTTTGTCTGTCTGTTTGTGCACAGTACTACGTCTACACCGTTGCACATAGAATCGCCATACTTTACACACATATTTGCCTTGCCCTGGAATAGACGGTGCCCAATTTTTAACTCTCTAGGCCCAAGGCCTCCATTATGACGTCATAATTCGATAATTCAACAAGTACAAAACTTCATCCAATCAAGATGTAATTTCTTGAGCGCCATGTCGGCATAAACTGGTGAACAAAAAATAATAATGATGACGTCATCAGTCACGTGGTTCGGCCGCCATCTTGGAAAACCGAAAACATTTGCACCTCTATATCTCCGAAAGTGCTGAACAGAAAAAAATGAGACATGGCTCATTGTAAAGAACTCTCCATGGGGAATAAAATATGTTAATGATAACGTCATAGGTGCGTCCATTATGACGTCATAATTCGACAAGTACAAAACTTCATCCGATCAAAATGAAATTTCTTGAGCATAATCTAAGAATAAATTAGTTTAGAAACCAAATAATGACGACGTCATCGGTAACGTGGTTCAGCCGCCATATTTGTCCAAAATGGCCGATAAAAAAGTATATTCCGGCAAGTCCTCGGTCTCTGACCGATTTTTCATTTGTTTGTCTGTCCGCTCACTTATACTTGCCTACAGGTCACAATTTTAAACCGATCTTCACGAAACTTCACCAAATGGTAGAGTTTGTGGCCTGACAAAATCCTATATATTATTGAGGTCAAAAGGTCAAAAAGTCAACAGAGGCCAAAGGTCAACCACTTTTTTCAAGTTTATAAAATCCTCAATTTTCATACGATTGACTTGAAATCTGAATAGGATTTGCATATCAGCGAACTGAATTCAACCACCAACTATTTTTGAGATCAACATAGGCCAAAAGGTCAACATCGCCAGGTTTCTAAAATTGTCAATTTTCATGCATGAAACTTAAAATTTGAAGACGATTTGCATATCAATTGAGAAAAAATTGAGGCATGGCTCATTGTAAAGAACTCTCCATGTGGAAGAAGGTATGTTAATGATGATGTCATAGGTGCCTCCATTATGACGTCATAATTCGACAAGTACAAAACTTCATTCGATTAAGATGAAATTTCTTCAGCATCATCTAGGGATAAATTGGTGTAGACAAAAAAATTAATGATGACGTCATCGGTCACGTGGTAAGGCCGCCATATTTGTTTTGACACAAAAGCCTTAAAAACCACTGAAAAAACGTCCAGGCGAGGGTCTGCAATCTCTGATTGCTCTTTCTTAGATAAATTTCTTTCTTAAATCTCTGATTGCTCTTCAGTTAGAACTGTGACACCTCCACCACCAAAGGTGCATGGACGTTTGTTTTCACCCCTGTCTGTTTGTATGTTTGTTTGTCTGTCTGTTTGTGAACAAGATATCTCAAAAAGTTGTGGACGGATTCATAAGGACGGATTGTGGACGGATTGTGAACGAAATTTGGCAGAGAGGTAGTGTATGTGACACTGACGAAATGATTAGATTTTGGTGAAGATCCGGATTTGAATCCAGCTAGTAGAATTTTTTAAGTGATTCTTCACCATTGGGAGATACGGCCAAAACCGACATATAGCAGGATATCTCAAAAAGTTGTGGATGGATTTGGACGAAACTTGGTGGAGATGTGTCGGACAAGGACGAATTGATTCGATTTTGGTGAAGATCTGAATATGGATTCGGATACGAGAATTATTTGATTTCTAAGTGATTCTTCACCATTGGGAGATCGGGTGAAAACCGATATATAACATGATGTTTAAAAAAGTTATAGACGAGTTATGACTAAACTTGGGGGATGAGTTGGTTTGGTGACAAGAACAAGCCGATTAGATTGTGGTTCAGGTCCGAATCCAGATCCTATCAGTGGGATACAAAACGTAAACTATTCAGCCTGGCGGAGTTATGCGCTCTACCGAGTGCCGTTCTAGTTTGTTATGTGACACAGCACAAGTTCCATAAAAGGAATGTGCTCGTTCAGAGTATTTTGACACCTTTGTATGAAAAGCATTTTATTTATATTGGATTGTTTTGGTTCATTATTATTACTATTAATATAACAGGAAATGTAAAGATAGAAGAAGAAATGATAGATCAACTGAAAGTGAAAACAATAATCAAAATTCAAAACACTTACAACAATAGTTAAGTCAGTGGAGTTCATATAACCATCCGTCCATGACCTCAAGTTAGCAGAATTCCAGTCTTCCTTCACTCGAGTATTGGTCTTGCAATTCCACGACTATTTCATTGTTATAATCCAAAACTACACTCGTTTGCTCACTTTTATTGCTCTTCGCCCTCTCTTGCCTCATTTTTACCCAACTCTCCCTATCCCTCCAAATGAAAGGAAACACATTAGCTATACACTTCCTGAATGAGCGCTTATCTGTAAAGCCAGTCAACACAGACACACAAACTCACCCCTCGTCTCTCTTTATTTTTACAGTTAATCCAAACAAAATAATTCAATCTCATTTCCTTACAAACACATTTGATATGGGGTTTATTCCCCCCACAATTACCAAAGACTTGTTAACTTGACGTATTAAATTACAAGACTATATATAGCCAGTCCTTTTGCTCGAAAATAAGGCGATTTGGCAAAATCCGGTTTCCACAAACCTCCCCTCCCCCAGTCCCCTCCCCCTGTCTCCCCCCCCCCCTCCTCCTCTCTCTCCACCACACACTATTTCCTCTCAACGATTTGTTTAATCAAACATGCCTCAATTTGAACTCAATCTTGTTCTTCCTCTTATTCTTCATGCATAGACCAACTCAGAGCAAGTTGAGATACGACACCACCAATCGGTAAATTGCATAAACTTGACATGAGGTTTAAGGTTAGGGCTAGGGTCACATAAAAGTTCACTGATAACACAAAAGTTGCCCACAAATTTTAAACAGGATAAACCTACCTTCACATTTCCATCAGCACATGACTGAGTCAGCTATGAGTTAGCAGCAAAAAGGAAAAACATGAGGTTTACAAGGTTAGAAATAGGCTTGGGATTCGGGATATAAAGCATGGTATAGGCTCAGGGTATTGGGATTGCATCAAGAGTAGGATTAGGGTTTCTTTGCATGATACTCAATATTTAAGAAGGATAGAGCACAGACAAATCAACCTAGGAAAGTAATGGCAAACCACTCAGTATAAGCCTGTGTTTAAATAGCATAACTAATAGGCAGCACCAAAGTCAACATTTTAGTGTTACCATTCACAATGTACTTTACTTTGCTTTGTAAATTATTTATATATATATATATATATGGTTGCGGTTTCGCAATAAAGGCAAACCCCCTATAGTTAATTGCACGACAACATGTAGTCTGCAGAAGTTAGTTATTTGTTATTAAATGTAAAGATTAGCCCCTTCCTATTGTGTAATAATTTAAGCAGATATGCGTTGAGTTAGGCAGGATTCCAACCCCCTCGTACTTGTGAAAGAAGACGTTGTTTTCATGTTCAGGGAGGCGTGGCTAAAAGAACAGTCCATGTGATCAACTGCAGCAGTAGTGGGCAGGGCATAAAACCTTTCAATGAGAGGTCGTGGAACATTCCAGAGGGAGGCAGGGCTGAATGACCGCACGTGACCAACCTCGGCCAATGGGAGGCCGTGGAACCTTCCAGAAGGAGGTGGGGGGGAATGACCCACGTGACCAACCTCGGCCAATGGGAGGCCGTGGAACCTTATAGAAGGACATTCCACCCACTAAAGGTCCGTGCCCATCGTCATTCGAGCTCTCTCTTGTCGTTCGTCTTGAAGCTGGCTGTCCTACATGCTGGTCTGTCTGTTCTGCGCTCCTCCTTCGTTCCCCATGCTGGTTCTTCACCCAAGCGGCGGTTCGTCCTCCAGGCCGATTTTCCTTCAAGCTGCACGTCCGGATCGATCCGTGCGCTGCACACGGGAACTGGCGGACCCAAGCCAGCATCGGCAGTCGGCACGTCTATCGGTGTTTCGTGCATCGGCACGGCAAGCCAGCATTGGCACGTCTATCGGGACCAGTGTGATTCATTCCCTGTGTGAGTGAGCAAGGCGCCTGTTGGGATTAGGCTAGGTAAGGATTGTTAAGTCTGCCTCTCGTCCTTTTTCTGTGCAATTGTAAATAAAAGACGTGCACATTTTTCTTCCTTTCAAACCTGTTTGAGTACGTCTTTTCCTCCATTGGCCCAGCATAGTCCGAACCGAGTTAACTTTAATCAGGCCCATAAATCACACAGGATAACGCCACGACCCCACACCGTGCGATCCGCTCGGCACACCATAATAGTGCAGGAACCACATTGGAAAAAGTGCCTTATTTAGTGTTTCCGTTCACGCATCAGTGTATATACCTGAAACCTATATAGTTTGGTGGAGGGGTCCTATGGGCAGTAGATATGCCCGGTTTTAATTCTAGATAGGTGTGCATTACCGATTTATAAGCATTTTGCCGATTCATTTGTGTACACCATTTCCACCACTTACTGAATTTGGTATAACGCATCTACATGGACAAATATACAGCATGGGTAGCTTTGTATGGTATCAAATTGACCGCAAAGACATACTGCACACATAGAGTACCACCTTAAGGCCTTTTCTTAGCTTTTCATTCTTCAAGCCACCAAAAACTTCAAAATTTTGTCAAAATTCCGTTTCAGTTTAGGTGCTAGTCCCCCATCATTTTGTTCATAACCCCAAAAGTATATGACCGATTTATATGTTTGATACACCAAAATCATCCCCATTTATTACCCTTCAAAATAAGATCACATAATCAAGAAATGTATACCATTAATAAACTCTCAGTGAAGCAAAAGTAAGGCTACCCCATTATTTTTCATGAAAACGAAAATGTCCATATGGCATACATATATCATGTACATACATATGTTTTCAGATCTGGCGCCCGGTTCATTCCAGACTATCACATACTAACCTGTGTATTCATTTTACTTATTCTTTAGAATCTAATTACATTTTTTATCAGCGGCAAAAGGTGAATAAATTTTCGTTTAATTGTAAGTCAATGACCTAGATATGTTTATTATTATACTTTTCGTTTGTATTGCAGTACGTTGAAACCGGTGTCCTGCTGCTCTGCTGCTGATGAATCCTACTCCCTAGTAACCATGGCGTCTAACACGGAACAGGAGGAGATTATTGAGCCTGCAGAGGTGATGCCTGTTAAAAGGCGCAAGTTGCAGACGAATTGGTTAAAATGCCTATTCTGCCAAGGTACTGACGGTTTGTCTAACGCTAGTCATCAGGGCGTTGCGAAAGTATGTTCAGCCCTTCAAGATAGAATTCAGATTGAAACCACTGACATTACAGAACGACTGCAATCAGAAGCAACAACAACAAATCTCAGTGATAAACAGGCAAAATGGCACAAAAACTGTTATGCTTCATTCACAAACCAAACCAACATTGACCTTGTCAAGAAACGCTACATGGAAGCCACTGCTGCAGTAGATGCGGGTGATGCGAGCTCAAGCACAAAACCACTGACACGCACAGTAATACGTAAGGTTGACTGGAAGCAGTGTATTTATTGCCAGAGTCGTAAGCGTGAAAAAGTACACCAAGTCCAGTCAGATGAAGTAGCTGCAAGCATCCACAGTCAGGCAAAGAATGATCAAAACCTCAAATGCAAAATTGGGGAAAATGATTTGATAGCGTACGAAGCACATTACCATTCCTCTTGCAAACACAAAGCAGACAAAATCAGCCGTTCTATTCACCCCAGTGAAATCACTGGGATTACAACTGACCCCGCTCTAGAAGATCTGATACAGATACTAGGCAATGGCTTTCAGAGTGGCCACATCTATAGCATTGACATTGTGACCGATAAATACATTTATCTTATGACACGATCTGGAATTCTCAATCCATCATGCCGGACACACGTCTTGAAACACCAACTACAGAAGCACTATGGTAACCGAATTCTATTCCGCAAACAGCGACTAGCCAAACAACCTCTGCTTCTGATTCCTGCAGCTACTACCACTGAAGATGCTATTGGGGCGATGATTGCAAAACAACAGATATCTACATGTAAAGAAAGCTGTACAAGTGATGAGATTAGTCACGAATCCTATTTCCTGCACGCTTTGCATACAGTAGCAACTAAGATGAAATCAGATTTGAAAGAAGCTGCAGGTCATCGCGGTTATGAGAATTTGAATCAAGAGGCGGCAGAACAATGCGTACCAACAAGTCTTTACTTATCAAATGGATTCTACAAGATGAGACTGATCTAAAAGACACTTCAGACCAAGGTTCAAACGATGAGGACATTGCGCCGCCTTTAGTCTACTTGCCAAGCCTAAAGAGCCCTCTTGTGAACCCGGAAATGTTGAGTACCCCAACGTTTTAAGTTAGAAATGTACAGTATAGGTCCCCAGCACTTAGAAACTGCCGGATGCTAACTTGCATATGTTAGGCAATCAGCAAAATTAGCATTAATAGCATTAACCCTATCAAACATAGGCCTGGGACACTGAAATTTCTGTTTCGCTCTATTGCTCCACTTTTATTCACAAGTATTAGAGGTAACAAAGGCAAGTACCATACCAAACTAGAATAATATGACTATGGGTAAATAATATCCTGGTGGTAAGGTCATGTCGCTGAAACTACCCCGTCTGACGAAGCTTGAAGCTGGGAAACTTAGTATAGCTCATAAGAGCAGTTTTGTCATTGAACATTACACAGGCCCCAAGAAGATGACTCCACCAGCTCTGAAAGAAGTCCCAAGAACTGATGCTTTCCAAGATGCCATCAAACAGAGTGTTTCAAGAGCACAGAAGAAGGATGCTGCTTGGCTCTCGCAGCTCCACTCTTCCCCTCTTCCCCTGGACTGGGCAGCCTACAATGTTGTGCAAGATCACAATGGTGATGACAGTGCTCCAAAGCTGAAGACGATAAGTGTCTTTGGACCACTGCTTGACTCGCCCCCTGCCCACCCTGATACAGTGCTCAGTACCATTGCCTACTTAGACACATCACTGAGGCAGCTTGGCATGAGCCACAGTCATATCACGTTTGACATGCAGCTGTACGTGATCGCTTGCCTGATCAAGTGGAGTGATCTGCAGCGATGGTCATCAGTGGTTCTCAGACCTGGGATGATGCACACTCTCATGTCATTCATCGGCTCAATCGGACAACTGATGAATTCAACAGGTGTGAAGGAGCTAGTCGGTGCATCATTTGGAGGCCTGAAATCCATCTTCAACGGGAAGGCCTGGCCCAAGGCTATGCGAGCCTTCCGTATGGTTGTGTCTGCTCTTCTTCATGACTTCTTAGAGGAGGGAGAGAAGACTCACGAGCAGATAACGGCATTCGTGGAGAAAGCCAGAGAGCACCCCACAGGCCGGCTATGGGTGGATTGTTTCATCACCCCTACCCTAATAGCTCACAGGTTCTGGCGAGCAGAAAGAGAGGGTGATTGGATGCTGCAACAACACTGCCCTGAAGAGATGCTGCCCTATTTCTTTGTTGCCGGTCATCACCACTACGCAAGATGGATCACATTGCATCTGCGCGACATGCAGTACCTTCCTGCTACTGCCAAGGATGACCTTTACGCTGGAAGCCATGTGTGCCGCCACTCTGATGGTGCAGCTGCAGTGAGTGGAGACATGTTTGGGGAGCAGACATGCATCAAGCAAGGGAAGGGAGTAGGAGGCATGAAGGGCATCTCCACCAACCCTGAGCAGGTCACCGTGTGGATCCAATCTTTCGGCATCTGCTCCTATCTCTCCAAGTCATTGGATGAGATTTACGACGATGCTGAAGCACCGGATAAGACAATGAAGCCCAACAGACACAAAGAAGAGGGTAAAGGACGGCGGGAATTGGACGCGGAGGACCGGGCTAAAATCCTGAGAGTGCTACAGGAAAACTCCCATCACTCACCATAGAGACCGCGACCCTCCACCATATCATAAATGGCCAGGTGGCAGATGAAAAGGTGAATGTGCAAGATGCATTGAAGATCGGACAGGACATGAGCACACTGTTCTCTTCATCACTTCCTGAGAGATTTCATGCGCCCATCTCAAATAAGGTGGTGACAATGACATTCACCAAAAAAAGAGTGAAGGTCAATGCGAAGATCATATGTGACCTTGAGGCGTTGTTTGCTCGGCTGCTGGTGGTGGGGAGCAAGAGAAGAATGGAGCTCTCTGCCCTCTTTGACTACGAGCTCGGCCCGGTTCCTGCATCCATCATCGATGAGTATGGATGCCTCAGGAAGGGTAACAGGTCTGTGATCGTCCAGCGTCTTGGAATCCTTGCCCCCAATCCCCACCCACCACATGTTGTACTCGTTGATGCATCGCAGCTCATCTACCATGTGGTGTGGCCATCGTCAGGCACTGTGGCTGACCTCGCAGCCAGCAAGGGGCGCCGGCTTAATCGCTACATCACCGAAACATTTGTCATCTTTGACCGGTATGAGCAAGTCTCTGCCAAAGACCACGAGAGGCAGAGAAGAGCTGGGGAGAGCTCAACAGAGTACCGACTCTCACTGACAACCCCTCTACCTAGCCGCAACAAAGTGATGAAGAACAAGACAAACAAACGGAGACTGGGTGAGCTCCTGTGCACACACAGCATAGGAGATCACATCAAGATGGTCAGCAAAGCAGACAGTATTGTCACTCATGACGAGGCTGACGTCTCCCTCATCTCATACATGTTGGATGCAGCCAGTCGCGGAGCTGAAACTGTCCGCATTCTCAGCGACGACACTGATGTTTTCGTACTCATGGTCTATTGGTGCTGGAAGGTGGGTATCACATGTAACCTGCAGATGGAGAGATGGGATGGCACTATTCTCAACATCAATTCGACAGTAGAGAATCTCGGTGAGCAGTGTCGCTCCATCCTGGCTATGCATGCTCTCTCCGGATGCGACACCACCTCCTATCCCGCGGGGAAAGGGAAGGTGTCTGCACTCAAGGCCATGAGAGTAGTACCTGGTGACCTGCTTCACTTCATCGGAGAGGAGGGAGCTACTGATTTACAGATTACAGAGGCAGTGAGTGGTTTCTTCCTGGCTCTGTACAACGAGAGGGAGTCGGCATCTCTGAACGTCGCCAGATATGACATCTACCGAAAGCGCAAAACCCCCCAGCACTGAAGACACTGCCTCCTACAGAGCGCAACGCTCTCCTCCATAGATGGCGTGCCCATCTACAGGTGCTGCTTTGGAAAGCAGCAGACTGCCCTGACCCACCAGCTGTGGACATAACAGAGTTTGGATGGAATAAGAAGGAAGGCGAGAAGGGAGAGGAAGTCATCATGCCCATCCTGGATGCAAGCCCCGTTGCTCCTCCTGCCGTGTTGGAAATGATCAGCTGTAGCTGCAAAGCTGGGTTAAAGCCCTGTTTAACAGCAAAGTGCAGCTGCGTAGCTGCAGGCCTGGCCTGTACCAGCTACTGCTTCTGCAAAGGCTCTGATAGTACATGTTGCAACACACTCACACACTCACAGCAAGAAGAGCAATATGACAAGAATGTAGAGTCAGGAGAAGAAGATGAAGACGATGAGGATGAGTTTTATGATGAGGATATGCTTTATAACAGTGCAGAGTAGTAGAAGTGCAAGACGCTCTTTCTTGATGGAAGTTTTATGTTGTGTAACTAGTGCACATATTTTTCAGCTCTGATAATTTTGGGTATACTTGTGTTTTAATTTTGAGGATATTACTTACCCATAGTCATATTATTCTAGTTTGGTATGGTACTTGCCTTTGTTACCTCTAATACCTGTGAATAAAAGTGGAGCAATAGAGCGAAACAGAAATTTCAGTGTCCCAGGCCTATGTTTGATAGGGTTAATGCTATTAATGCTAATTTTGCTAATTGCCCAACATATGCAAGTTAGCATCCGGCAGTTTCTAAGTTCTGGGGACCCATACTGTACATTTCTAACTTAAAACTTTGGGGTACTCAACATTTCCGGGTTCACATTGCTGGCAAGTAGACTACTTGCATCAACGAATCCTGAACATTGGCCAAAACATTGTCTATAACGTCTCGATGGGGAGAAAGAATACGCCAAAACATATTGGGACAGGACTGTTTGAAAACCACATGACACGGTCCAAACAACTTATCGAATATCTGCATGATGCAGGTGACAGTATTAGTTATCTTACGATCAATAGAATAGATTCCTCAATAGCTCAAACGCAATTATCAAGGTTTCAGAATAATGACAACACTTTCATTCCTGAGAGTGTTGTTCCTGGCAAATTCATGCAGTTCGCAGCTGATAACTTCGATATGCAAGAAGAAACTTTAGACGGAAAGGGCACTCTTCATGTTACGCAAATGGCCATATTTCAGCGGGGCCCACCAAATATATTAAACAAAGGGCATACAACTATTGGGAGAAGCACAACCCTCAGCAGTGTCCCTCCAGAATTCCATCGTATAATATCTGCTGATGCTCCAGCACAACACGTTCCTCCGCGCTTCACTCAGCCTTTAACGCAGAATAGCCTGATATGTCCACCTTCTCGGTCATCTGAATACCGCAAGATTGATCTATTATGGGTTCTGAGTCGATTGGAAGTTGGCGATACTCAAAACGTGCCATCATGGACCGGCTTCAATCAGTACACTGATTCATACACTGTTTGTACAGTTCAACTACAACTGCGACTTCTATCAATGATCTTCGCGTCGAACTGTTCCATCGAATTAATGACCCAGAAAAGTTACCTCCCACTCATGATTCTCTGTTGCTGCACATTCAAAGATGCAATTACCAAGCCATGGTGTGGTACAGTGCAGTTGTGTCCAAACCTGATCTACCCCAACCAGAGGAATGTGGATGGGAATTAGACAAAACAGGATTATCACCAAAACTGATGACCCTGCCACCTGTTCCTTCAGCGTGCACAGAACTGTTGACATGTGGGTGCAAAACAAAATGTACATCCCTTCGTTGTACATGCCGGAAGTTCAATCTGTTATGTAGTGCTGCTTGTGGATGCCGACCAGAGTGTCTCAAGTCATCACTTGTCAGACGAGGACAATTCCGATGAAGACCGAGTACAATTAAGTGGCTTTTATATCACGCATTATTTGACTACATTAGATAAATGTGTTTATTTTCTTGTTTTGGTTAATGATATAACGAGACTACTGGGAGTGAAATTTGGTTTTAATCTGACGTGTCATACCACATAATCAAAGCTAAGCAAATAACATGTCGATTTCATAATCGAGATTAAAATATACTCGTGTAAAGCTAAGTAAGCTCTATAATGGCAGTACGTTTGTTTCATGTATTTATCTTCTTAGCTAAACATATAAAGTTTAAATGTGTGGGATTCAAGTTACTATGGTATTGTGTAATATTTAGTTACAATCACTGTCACAAATCAAGTACATGACCTTCAACCTTTGGATATCAGTTTATTAGAAAATTGTTTGTTACATAATCGAGATTAATATAATATTGTAAGGCTAGGTAAGCCTTATAGTTGCATTTATTTAATATTCTATTGTAAGGCTATGTAAGTCTTTTAGTTACATTATATCAGTTTCGTATAGGAGTGTTAAATTTGCTCCATAATATACTTTACAGTTACAAGATTAATAATTTTACTACTGTAAAGCCATGTATGCCTTATAATTACATAATAACAGTTTATTATAACATAGTTGTTCCTGATGGCGGGGCGGAAGTATCTCACCTTCGAATCATACTTGTTAAATAAGGATTGTTTGAGAGTATTAAATGTCATTTTATGGCCTGCAACAACAACAATCTGTTTTGTTTAATTATTGCAATAATTCTTTGGTTTATTTCTTGTTTTCATGATTCAGACAAGCTCCAGTATCCTTCCTAATTTAATGTTAGCAACCGACATAAATATTAATACACATTTTTGTTTCCATAAAAATTAAGGGGGTAGCCTGAGTTTTGCTTCACTGAGAGTTTATTAATGGTATACATTTCTTGATTATGTGATCTTATTTTGAAGGGTAATAAATGGGGATGATTTTGGTGTATCAAACATATAAATCGGTCATATACTTTTGGGGTTATGAACAAAATGATGGGGGACTAGAACCTAAACTGAAACGGAATTTTGACAAAATTTTGAAGTTTTTGGTGGCTTGAAGAAGGAACAGCTAGGATAAGGCCTTATGGTGGTACTCTATGTGTGCAGTATGTCTTTCCGGTCAATTCGATACCATACAAAGCTACCCATGCTGTATATTTGTCCATGTAGATACTGTTACGGATGCGGTTTAGATGTTATTATGGGCCGAGCGGATGGTCCACCGCGACCGTTACAGGATCCCCGATTGGCCCGACTCCCCCAACGTTGACCAGATCGCACCACAGATATTCAATTTGGAAACCTCTAAAGCGACCGAAAGAGAAGGAAAAGAGAAGAAGACAGAGTACGGAGGAATAACAGGATTTATTATACACACAAGCAAAAAGAAGGAGCGATCAAAATTATTTACAAGCAATGGATGGAAGAAGCAGTCACACAGTGCATCGTTAGCTTATACTAGTCAATTTACTTAACCCCAGGACAACGATTAGGACAGACGACGTTCACACTTACACGGGGGATATTGCAGGCAGGTATGGCTTGAGGATGGATGGTTGTTTTTGGGAGGCAATGGAGGGTCCAGCGTGGATTGCTGCCTGGCGCGTCCTTTTCGTGGCCTGCGGCCCCTTAGCTGCAGCGCAGCTGGTCGCACGATGGCTCGCACACACCTGCTCGTTCAGGCGTCTTCCTTCTCCCCAGCAACAACGAGCGACAGCAAGCAAGAGGACGGGGTCAGAGCAAGAGAGGCAAGAGCAAGAGGGTGGAGCAAGAGGGTGGAGTGCGTCCCGCGGCGGCTTATATTGGTTTCCTCACCGAACCTTCGCGCACTTTCTCGGGGGTTCCCGCTCCGCCCTCTCTTAGCCAAACCCCTTGTTCTGGGTTGGATGAGCGGGGCCGACTTACTCCTCCCCCCTATGATGAGGGGGGCGACCCGTCTTCTCTAGCCACTCCACTTGTTCGTAATGGCCGCAAATGGCGAAAACCGGTCAGCAGCTGCAGGTACTGCGCCGTCATGTTGCACAGCAGTTCAGAACTGCAATAAACGGTTGCTGTGAAAGCTCAAGTGGGGGAATCCCTGGCACTTGAGCTGCCATGGATCATCGGAGGGGCCTACGCTTTATTTCGTTTGATGCAATGCAGAGTCAATCTAGTGGGAAACACATATTTAGCCTACATAGAATAAGGAAATAAACTATTTAAAAAGATATATCGTGGCCTGTGTGTAAGTTTCATGGAATTAACTAGGAGGACGGCTGCGACCATTATTTACATTACGAGGGTGTTACACACAACAAAACCATACTTTTCACATTCGTTACACTTTCTCCAAAATTGTTACACTTCTCAAAACCGTTACACTTCTCAAATTCGTTACACTGCACCCTCCTTTCTTCAGGCCCGTGCTCGGGCCTACAAAACTTTAACTTAGTGTGACACGTAGGTGTAATTCCCTCTACAATTAACCTGACCCTGAGTGTGACAATCTTAAAACACAAATAAGTATGTCCCCCTATTGCATTGCACCCTGTCTAAAACTCAAGCCCACAGCTAACCGAATTACGGAATTGTTCTCAAACTATACATTTACGGTGTGGAGCATTATTTACAGTGACGTTATTTCTTATTTACAACGCAACCCAGGACCTGTGTTTTTTTTTTTTTAAGGGAACAAGAAAAAGAAATTCCTGTTGGGAGGGAGGAGACAACACGCATTGCATCGATGCACCAGTACCAATACCACCAAAGCACCCAAAAGCACCACCAAGCACCAAAAGCACCACTCGATGCACAGTCACCACTGTTCATAATAAACACAACAAAACAACTGGTGGTGGTCTTCTCTTTCTCTGCTGGGCCGATGTTCTTCCCGACGTCTTCTGGCTTCATGCGGCCTACTTGGAAATAATAAAAAGCACAACTTGTGTTCATTTTTATTTAGGGCCTCAGGGCCAACTAAGGGTGGTCCACCTGTTTGGCATAGGTGCCGCCTTACCGAGGTCCGCAAGCAAGATTCCCTGGCCACTATGGCCGGTCTCCAACAGAGGTGCCCTGCCCCAGAACCTGGGGTCCATCAAGTGGTACTTGGCCGCAGAACAGCGGTCCATAAAGTGGTACATCAACGCAATGCATGCTGGTTCTGAGAATCTCGTGCGCACAATGGCTATCTCACGCACGCTCCCCTCGGCACCCAATGGCGCACAGGTCCTCAAGTGGGAGACAAAAGGGGGGAAGACAAATGAGCGAGGGGTAAGGTCACAAGGGTACACGTCCATAAAGGCAATGCAGGGTGAAGTGCGTACGGAGAGCGAAGTGAGAAAAACTCGTCCCTACCGTACGTCACCCCCCCTGTCACCTACACTACCCTTGCCCTCACCCCATATTTACAAGAATTTACACCTTTACAAATTCGTCACTACGTCTTGTCTTCCCCATCTTTCCCTTCTACACCAAATTCGTCTCCAATCCCTCTACTTCAAAATTTGCCATCACCAATTCATCATCAATCCTCATAAGGAGGGAGAGATGGAATTACGCACAATGTCACACCCACGTCATGATGCGTCTCACAATCCAAACATTTGCATCATAAAAAATACTCAAAACATGGCATGGTGTGGAGGTACGTCATCTTTACTTCAGGTGAGTGCATGTAGATGGTGCGAGGAGACTTCTATCCTAACTATCCTCTAAATGACTTTAACACCCTTTACACTACCCGGGGTCTTTCCCTGCCAATCCATTGGCCACTTACTCTATGGGTTCTAACAACCAATTCCCATTGACCAAACTGTGGTGCTTCTCAATTTGGGGTCTCACTCCCCCGATTCATCTCCCGGTGCCCTTGCACAATTTCTGGGCTGTGACGTGTAGCTCTCCCAGCAGGTCTACCCACCTGCACACCTCCACCACTGCAGTTGCCACCCGAGCTTACCTAGCTCCTCACCCTAACCTAACTAACTGGGGAAGACCCCTCCTGGCTCTGTCACCCCACTCGGTGCCCTCTGGCACTGGGCTACCCGGGTCCGTCCTCCGGATCCTCGGGCCCCATCCACAACAACTACTACCGGCTCCCAGAGCCCACCTGCGGCCTCACCTGGCCGACATCCTCACAGTGGTGGAGTGCCCAAACCAACTACACACACTAACAGGCTACACGCCCAGCCATTTCCACAACACTAATGCACCCATCCAATCACCATTCTTCCACCCGCACCACAGATGCCAATATCCAACCACAATTTACCTATACCCTCTACCTAACACTTACTCTACCCACCCCGGGTATCCGTGATGGGGGTCCACTCTTCCCCCATTCACACCTTCGCACCATCCACTCCACTCCACAATTTCCACCATACTCACTCCACAACCATCCATTCCAATACTCCATACCATTTATTCCATACACCTGTTCTCCATTCACCTGTCGTTGCACACCTGTGCAATCATACCTGGTGCCACCTGCACCCTCCTTTCTTCCTGGACCATTTGGTCAACACAACACGCAATCACCACTACTCCCTCATACACTGCTCCATACACCTGTTCAGTTGCACACCTGTGCAATCACACCTGGTCAATGACACCTGTTCAATCCTCAAACACACGGCATCATCTCATCTAACTACTCCCCTCTGAAACTTGCGCTTCCCAGTCACCCCTTTAAACTATTGCGCTCCCACGTCATTATCATCCACACTAATCTACCTGCGTCCCCACTACAGGTATCATTGTCACTAACTAATCTTAACGTTACCTAATGTCATCTTCTAGGGCCCTACACACAATATCCTAACCCACCCGGGCTAGTTTTCACTGCCATCAACCCCATAAACCTAGTGCTCCTTTGCCCCCCCCCCCTCCGTGAGGGATGGTGGATTTGCCATCCCACCACATCGGGGGTCTCTCACTATAAATTTTGTTCGTCCAAATTCAATAAATCAAAAATTTGCCAATCACGCTACCATCATCAAATTTTGCTTTTTTTCTAATTTCGGGGCCAAAACACTATCCTCATCACCCGTCTACTTATTAGATCCTCTCGGTGCGCCAATTCCCTTCTAAAGCTCGGCTTCGTACAGCCGAGCAATGAACGCGGGTTCTTTGGTGCCGGCGGCTGGATGCGTCCGGCACTCGGTGCAGGGACGGGGGCTTACCCGCGCCGAGATCCCACGCACCACCTCGGCGCGGAGCCATCCAATGTCCCGATCTCGACCTGCCGGAACGTCTCAATAAAAAGTGGTCACCATGACGACCCTTCCTATCGGGCTGCCCGCTCCGCCTAGTGGAGCCCGGACGTGGCCGTTCCAAGCGAGGCACAGCGTGGATCGCGTACGGCGGTCCTTTCGAACCCGCCGTGGCTCGGATCCCCGCTGGTTCTCACGGCACGCGAAGCCCGGCACGCACCGAGGGCCCGATTCGGCTATAAGTCGCTCTAACCGCTAACCCGGTTACCGTCGATGCCTCACCTGCATGCTTACACGCATACGCTACCCCTTTCTTGCTCATGCCTCCAGCTGTTCCCATGCTCCTCGTACCTTTCCTTACACACCTCGGTACACTCATTCCGCTCACAGACTTGGTCACACACCTGACCACCGAACACCTTGGCACACATTCGTCGCTCGCACACCTCACCAACACACCTCTTCGCGCCCCCTCCTCGGTCACCTCCTCTGTGACAATCACAGGTGTGCTCTCACTCGCACACCCAACCACGTGCCTCACGGCCAACTCAAGTGTGCATTCCCACACACGCTCTACCATTCCAGGTGTGCATCCTTCCATTCCAGGTGTATATCCTCGCTCACCTGTCACAACCAACTCACGCTCCGTGTCACTCTCCCTACTTTCACCTCCACTCTCGGTCGCGCACTCACCCTTACTCTTGACAGCGCACTCTTTTCTCATGCCCCTGTCCGTTACACACCTTTCTCGCGCATCCTCTTGCGCACACTCTTTCGTTACATCCTCTGTAACTCTCACCACAGGCGTGCATTCTCCTTCACTCTTGACAGCGCACTCTTTCCCCATGCACCTGTCCGTTACACACCTTTTTCGCGCATCCTCTTGCGCACACTCTTTCGTTACTTCCTCCGTAACACTCGCCACACCGCGCTTCCATGTGCTCCCTCGCACACGCGCTACGACCGACTCACTCTCGACAACACACTCACTGGTCGGCGCGCACTTTTTCCTCACACACCCCATGGTCGGACATTCTCGCACACCTCTTTTTTTGCACACCTGACCTGTCACACACTTCACCAACGGCCTCTCACGAACACCCGGATCCAAACCAATCCCCAAGCCGACTGAAGCTTTCCTCACATCATATACATTGCCGAATATTTCGCCACTCACCTTGGCACCTCGTCTCCGCACCTCTTTTGCCACCTGCAAACTCTTTATTTGGTTAGTGAGCAGCACATCATGAGTTGAGCACCGACCTTGTACCAATTCCATTACCTCCTCCTTTATTTCTCTCTTAGTTTCTGTCCGTCTCTCTTAATTTCACTCACCTCTTCTTCCACTTCCTCTAATTTTTGCTTCACCTCTTTTATTTCCCGGTGCGTCTCCTCAAGTTCGTCCTCTAAGGCTACCGTGACCGTCTCTATGTGCATCCTCACCTGCCGGTCCTTTGTCTCCATTACCTCTGTCACCTCGTCCAACCTCATTGTCAGTCCCTCACGTACCATCTGACATTGCCTCTGTGTCGCTATCAAGTCATTTTTAATTTCTTTTTGTGTCGCCTTTAACCCTCCTAGTACCGCAGTGTTCCTTTGAACCTGCTCCACTAACTCCGTTTGTCCCTCTGTCAGCTGTTGCACCTCCTCCGTCAGATCTTCTATTCCCCCTTGTACCTTTGCCATCCCATTTCTCACCTCTTTCTCCATACGCTTCTCACCTCGCTTTACCTCCTCGCGTAGCCCCGAGACCTCCTCACTTACACCTCGTCGTATCCCCTCTTTCATCTCCTCCATCTTTTTTGTAGATGCCACCCTCATCTGTCCCAATTCATCCCTCTGAGCATCCAGTTTACTTTCTAACCCGATTTGCACCTCCTCTATCTGGTTCCCCATTCGTTTGATTTCCCTTGCAGATTGTTCCCCTATTTCCCGCAATTTGTCCTCCATCCTATTTTCTAACCCCATTAACCCATTTTTCACCTCTTTTATCCCGTTGTCTAACCCCTCAAAATTATTGTCTAACTTCCCAAATTTCTTGTCTAACCCCTCAACGGTACCCCTCGCTTCGTCCCTCATTACCCACAATTGCTCACCCTGAGCATCCATCCGGTTCCCCATTACCCCCATTTGGCCCTCCAATCGCTCACCCTGAGCATCCATCCGGTTCCCCATTCTGTTTTCCATCCCTTTGAAATTATCGTCTGTTTTTACCATAAAGGCCATCATCTGTTTCATAAACAGGTTCCAATTCATTGGCATCTCGGGTTCGGCTACCGCGACCATGGGCGCGGCTAAATTTGGTGCCGCAACAACCATGTGCGCGAGGACGCCATCTTGTGCGCCCAAAACCTCGTGCGCGAGAGCGCCATTTTGTGCGTCTGATACCCCCTCAACCACATCCTCCATATACATTTCCCCGAGGTCCTGGGTTACCCCTAACCCGTCTATCTCCCCCACCGACATCCGATCGCCTTGATTGTCCATGGCGCGATCTCAAAATTCGGGTTTTATAAAACAAAATTTCGGCAGCACGTAATTTTGACCAAAAAATTTTTTTCCTACACGTTTTAAAAATTTGGTTCGGGCCTCGAATCCCACTCCTCGACACCAATTGTTACGGACGCGGTTTAGATGTTATTATGGGCCGAGCGGATGGTCCACCGCGACCGTTACAGGATCCCCGATTGGCCCGACTCCCCCAACGTTGACCAGATCACACCACAGATATTCAATTTGGAAACCTCTAAAGCGACCGAAAGAGAAGGAAAAGAGAAGAAGACAGAGTACGGAGGAATAACAGGATTTATTATACACACAAGCAAAAAGAAGGAGCGATCAAAATTATTTACAAGCAATGGATGGAAGAAGCAGTCACACAGTGCATCGTTAGCTTATACTAGTCAATTTACTTAACCCCAGGACAACGATTAGGACAGACGACGTTCACACTTACACGGGGGATATTGCAGGCAGGTATGGCTTGAGGATGGATGGTTGTTTTTGGGAGGCAATGGAGGGTCCAGCATGGATTGCTGCCTGGCGCGTCCTTTTCGTGGCCTGCGGCCCCTTAGCTGCCCCCTTAGCTGCAGTGCAGCTGGTCGCACGATGGCTCGCACACACCTGCTCGTTCAGGCGTCTTCCTTCTCCCCAGCAACAACGAGCGACAGCAAGCAAGAGGACGGGGTCAGAGCAAGAGAGGCAAGAGCAAGAGGGTGGAGCAAGAGGGTGGAGTGCGTCCCGCGGCGGCTTATATTGGTTTCCTCACCGAACCTTCGCGCACTTTCTCGGGGGTTCCCGCTCCGCCCTCTCTTAGCCAAACCCCTTGTTCTGGGTTGGATGAGCGGGGCCGACTTACTCCTCCCCCCTATGACGAGGGGGGCGACCCGTCTTCTCTAGCCACTCCCCTTGTTCGTAATGGCCGCAAATGGCGAAAACCGGTCAGCAGCTGCAGGTACTGCGCCGTCACGTTGCACAGCAGTTCAGTACTGCAATAAACGGTTGCTGTGAAAGCTCAAGTGGGGGAATCCCTGGCACTTGAGCTGCCATGGATCATCGGAGGGGCCTACGCTTTATTTCGTTTGATGCAATGCAGAGTCAATCTAGTGGGAAACACATATATAGCCTACATAGAATAAGGAAATAAACTATTTAAAAAGATATATCGTGGCCTGTGTGTAAGTTTCATGGAATTAACTAGGAGGACGGCTGCGACCATTATTTACATTACGAGGGTGTTACACACAACAAAACCATACTTTTCACATTCGTTACACTTTCTCCAAAATTGTTACACTTCTCAAAACCGTTACACTTCTCAAATTCGTTACAATACGTTATACCAAATTCAGCAAGTGGTGGAAATGGTGTACACAAATGAATCAGCAAAATGCTTATAAATCGGTAATGCACACCTATCTGGAATTAAAACCGGGCATATCTACTGCCCATGGGACCCCTCTACCAAACTATATAGGTTTCAGGTATATACACTGATGCGTGAACAGAACTCACAAAATGGATATCTGGTTCCTGCACTATAAGGTGTGGGAACGCGGAGGTTCAATCCCCGGTCTTTCTGGCAAGGTCTCGCAAGGTATTCGGGTTGTGACAGCTAACCCTTTGACCCGTGACAAGGAGATTGGCAATTGAAGTTGCTTTGCAACCCGTTGACCGCGAGTTTAGTCGCGGTCGTCGGCCTGTGGACTCGGGATCTGAGGGGAAACGGGGTCATAAACCTCCCCCCCTCAGTACGTCGACAGACCCGGGATCCGCAACAAAATTGGTGTCAGGAGTGTGGGATTCGGACCTGGGATATGCTTCACATACTTCGAAATTACTAGCGTGGTGGAAATTTAGTTTAAAACAATTTTTTTGTAAATTGAATTGGACAATGGCGGGCCAAGACGGGCAGGTTCCGGTGGGTGTAGAAAGTGTAAATAGTGAGCACAAGGATGAATTAATGGCCCAGGACATAAACGTGCAACTGGACTATGGAGTTAATGAGGACGCAGCAGGAGATGGAGATAATGGCGGCGCATCCAGCCCAGAGCCGGCGGCAGAGTTTGAACCCGCTGTGCTGTGTGCAAGCTCGGTTTAATATGGATTTATTCATGACGCAGTTCAACGCATACTTGGAGGTGCAGATGGATAAAATGGATGATCGGATGGATAAGCTGAGTAAAGAATCAAGCGGCGAAATGAAAAGAATGTGTGATCGAATCGATAAAATGGGGGCGGATATTGGGCGTATGTTGAGCGAGGAGGTGGCGGTGGTGCGTGGCGAGGTGAAGCGGTGTGAGATATGCGTCCAGCGAGAGTTGAAGGAGAGCGCGGCAATAATGGGCGGGGGAATAGAAGGACTGACGCGGGAGGTAGAGAAGCTGACGGTGTGATAACAGGAGTTAAGGGAATAGGTAAGTAGGAATACGGATATCATAGGTGGGCAAAAAGCAGCGCAAAAGGAATTAAAGAGGGAAGTTGTGTCAACCAAGAAAGAATGTAAAATGGTACACGAAGAGCTGACGAAGAGGGTGGATGACGTCATATAGACTATGGGGACAAAGGAACGAGAAATTAAAATGCAAATGGAGACGACGAAGGTAACATTGGAGGGGGAGGTATCGGGGGCGCATCGGGAAATAACAGGAGTTAAGGAAAAAATGGAGGAGGTGGAGAATGAAATGTGGGAAGAATTGATGGAATGTATGCAAGGGTGGTGCTCACAGTGTGATGAAGTACTTGCTAATCAAATTAAAAGATTACAGGTTCTTGAAGAGAGCCGGGAGAAGGTGAGTCCAGAGGTGAGTGGCGATGATTTCGGGAATGTGTATGGTGCGATCGGGTGTTCGACGAGCTTGGGAGAAAGGACAGACCCGGGAGTTCGTGGAGGGCCAAGTGCAAGGGGTACGAATGATATGGAGTGTGTGAAAGGAATGTGTGCACCGGGGTGTGCAAGTACGGAATGGGGTGCGAGGTGTAATCAAACGACTCAGGCAGCGACACCGGCTGGGGTAGTGGTCAGGGGGATGGATAGGGGATGCGAGCCCCAAATAAGTTGTGCACCATGGGGACCTGAAGGGTTCGGTGCTGCGTCGGTCCCGCAAGGACCGGCGTGCAGTATACGTACCTCCGGCACCCGCACAGTGTCGCTAGCGCCGTACGACAGCAAGAGCGATTTTTGCGGGCGTATTTGGCACAGTTTGACCATGTGTGTAGAGGTAACAGTTGGGGACCGGACGAAGGTGAGATACACCTTGTGGCAGCACTGCACGGCGCGGCGGCGGAGGTCTTGACTACCCTACCACTGTGTGCTATCACCCTGTCAGATCTCCGTTCGGCCCTAATAAATCGGTTTGGTGTGGAACAACAGAGCGAGCTTGTTAAAGCTCAACTCACGTTGCGAAAACGAAAGCCCCAGGAGACCATCGGGGAGTTGGTTTACGACATTCGCTGCGCGGTGGGGATAGCGCCCCCTCATAAACCCCCCCCCTTAGTACGTCGGCAGACCCGGGATCCGCAACAATATATGCACTACATGACCAAAAGGATGTGGACAACTAAACATCACACATATCATTCCAAAATCATGGGCATTAATATGGAGTTGGTCCCCCCCCTTTCCTGATATAACAGCCTCCACTCTTCTGGTAAGGCTTTCCACTAGATGTTGGAACATTGCTGCGGAGATTTGCTTCCATTCCGCCACAAGAGCATTAGCGAGGTCGGGCACTGATGTTGGGCGATTAGGCCTGGCTCGCAGTCGGCGTTCCAATTCATCCCACAGGTGTTCGATGGGGTTGAGGTCAGGGCTCTGTGCAGGCCAGTCAAGTTCGTCCACACTGATCTCAACAAACCATTTCTGTATGGACCTCGCTTTGTGCACGGGGGCATTGTCATGCTGAAACAGGAAAGGGCCTTTCCCAAACTGTTACCACAAAGTTGGAAGCACACAATCGTATAGAATGTCATTGTGTGCTGTAGCGTTAAGATTTCCCTTTACTGGAACTAAGGAGCCTTGCCCAAACCAAACAGTTGGCACTCTGCATTTGGGCAGGTAGCATTCTCCTGGCATCCACCAAAACCAGATTCATCCATCGAACTGCCAGATGGTGAAGCGTGATTCACCACTCCAGATAACGCATTTCCACTGCTCCAGAGTCCAATGGCGTCAAACTTTACACCACTCCAGCCGATGCTTGGCATTGTGCATGGTGATCTTAGGCTTGTGTGTGGCTGCTCAGCCATGGAAACCCATTTCATGATGCTCCCGACGAACAGTTGTTGTGCTGACATAGAGTTGAGTGTTGCAACCAGTAGTGAGTGTTGCAACCGAGGACAGACGATTTTTACGCGCTATGTGCATCAGCACTCGGCGATCCCGTTCTGTGAGCTTGTGTGGCCTACCATTTCATGGCTGAGCTGTTGTTGCTCCTAGACGTTTCCACTTCACAATAACAGCACTTACAGTTCACTGGGGCAACTCTAGCAGGGCAGAATTTGATGAACTGACTTGTTGGAAAGGTGGCATCCTGTGACTGTGCCACGTTGAAAGTCACTGAGCTCTTCAGTACGGCCCATTCCACTGCCAATGTTTATTCTATGGAGATTGCATGACTGTGTGCTTGATTATATATACCTGTCAACAATGGGTGTGGCTGAAACAGCCGAATCCACTAATTAGAAGGGGTGTCCATATACTTTTGGTCATGTAGTGTATACATATATATATATATATATATATATATATATATATATATATATATATATATATATATATATATATATTGTTACGGAAACGGAGAGGGCTTCCCTCGTTGCCCTGCGGAGATCAACCCGCCATTCCTTCTACTAACCACTCTCCGTTCCTGGTCGTCCCAACGCTCTCTCCCGCCCGCAGCGCCGCCAGGGTATTTGGGCCAGAAAGTCGGAATGGGCCTTCCCGGGACCTGAGTGCAACGCTCGGTCGTGAGACAGGGAAGAGACGGCCGTTCGAGCTACGGTTTTAGGTTACCGAGCGGGTTTAGTAACCCGTAGTTCGAACCATTAACAAGCTACACCCGATTATAACGTTGGCCAAATCGCGCTATGCTAAATCAATGATAGAAAAGACACGACGACTGGGAAAGATGAAACGATGCAAGGGGGTACAGTTCTCAAGACCTCCGGAGGAGGGTGTAATTACAGTGGTGGAGAAAAGGGGTAGATTACAAGGTAGAGTGAGGTAAAGAACACAGAAGAGATGGGCACTTAAATACAGGCTTATTTATTCCCAGACAGACCACGGACAAATGGACAAGGCAGACTCACACAGGGGTTGATGGCAGGAATGGACAGGTAGATCGATGGCACAAGGTGCACCTTGGCTCGGGGACAGGATAAAGCACAGTCCAAAGATGCAGGGAGGTCTCACTGAACGGCAGAGGTCTCACAGCACTCGGAGGGTACGTCTTTCTTGCTTCAAGCTCAGCGCGCATCTGACGTCACCTCTCTCTCTACTGCGCATGCTCAACGGGGAGTGACACGCCCTCGGCTGGTTGGTTCCGCCCCAACTGGGGCCGGTCCGCCGCTTCCATTGGGTGCGGGGGTTACCGGGCTCCGCCCTTGACGAGGAGCCGACAGGGAGCCATGTTCTGCCCCTGTTTGGTAACCCCGTCGAGCACATGTCCGATGGCGGCTCGTTGGGAAGGCCTGGTGTCCTCCCACCACTCCTACCAACCAAGCCGGAGTGAGGACGCGCACTCCCTGCGCTCGTTGTTGTTGTTGTTGTTGCTGCTGAAGAGAACTGTGAGGAAGAGCTGCGGGGAGGTATTGGGAGGTCCTAAACTTCCTAACGGTGCCATACAATCACATTCTGGTGCAACGAAGGGTCAGAATTAATGGAAACGAATCCTTAACTGACATAGACTAAGAATAACTAGCAAGATGTCCTATAGTTGTCTACATGAGATGCGGTGGACCTGGATGCGACATTTAATGGGGGAAATAGGGGGAGGTCGGGTCTACAGAGTGTTGTTTACAGAAAATGGGACTAGGGAATGGGGGATTGGGGAGAGTTGGGAAGTATTGAGGAAATAGGGGAATATTTACAAGCGGATATGGATGGATGCAAATCCCATATCCGCAACAATATATATATATATATATATATATATATATATATATATATATATATATATATATATATATATATATATAGATATGTATATTTATATGTATATTTATATGTATATTTATATGTATATTTATAATTTATATATAACTAATTGTGACCTTTCACCACTAGAGAGAGGGGCAATGAACGAGAAATCAACTGATATATCTGTTACCGCTTCGGGTAGTGAAGAAAAAAAGTTTTCAGCCAGCGGTGGGAATTATGAATATCAGCAGGTGAAGTGGGATTTTATTTTTATGACATCATTTGCACAATATAAGGAACAAGATAATTTTATGAAATTAATTGCAGAATATATGGAATGAGGATATTTATTTTATATGTATCCGAGAGTATTGAGGGAGTAGTACATGGTGTTGTGTCATTGTAGTGCAAAATTTGCTACACTAGTGGAACCAATGTTTTTTGGAATCCTTATACCCTCGGCAACAAGACCTGAGTTGGTTCCATTTTTTTCAATGGCGGCTTTGGCGGCCATTTTGACTTTCAAAATGGCCGCCATTTTTTGCAATTTTGTATGTATCTTTTCACATAAAACACTTTGATTAACCATTTTTTCTGGCATTTATGTCATTCCTTGTATAGTACTTGTACAGCTACAGTCTCGTATTCTGATACATCTGGGGGAACTTGTTGATAGACAGCAAGAGCAGTCCCATGGAATGTGTTCCGTCCATCAGCTGTGTCTACCTTGGCATCTATGTTATCAGCTGAGCATCTGATTGGCAAATTTTTCAACAGTCCTGGAGGCATGTAAACGCCATTGAATTCATTCATATTCTCTTGGACTGTGGTGGCAATCTTTGAAGTGATCTCCTTTACACATCGATATGAAACACCAACGCCACTCTGGTACAACATGTCTATGTCTCTGCGACTGCGGTGTTCATGATGGCTATGGAGTGAAAGTCCAACCCCTAATGGCGTTTCAGTTGTGAACCTGAAGGTTGAAGTTGAGGACTTTGGCTGATATTGCACCTGCCGATCAGATTTGAACTCCTGGATGATGTGCTGTCCAATAAGTGCACATGTTCCATTTATCTTTTCATTGCGTGATTGTGTTTTGGTGGTGGCTGCTCCCTGGAAATTTGAAATTGCACATTTGAAATTGGCATGAGCAACGTCAACCAAAGGTTCAGGAGTTCTCTCTTGGCAGAATACACAAAGTTCGTAACTTATGCATTGCTTCTTAGAAGGCGGCTCTTCAAACGATGACATTATGCGGCGGTGAAGCTGAAATCCAACTTGTCTATGAATACCTGTAAGATAAAAAAGAATAAAGCAAATGTTCATATTTCTTTCATTATTGTAATTATAGTTATCTATGTGTAATTTAAGACTGTAGAAATTAGAATACATACCAAATTGCAAAAAACGGCGGCCATTTTGAAATTCAAAATGGCCGCCGAAGACGCCATTGAAAAAAATGGAACCAACTCAGGTCTTGTTGCCAAGGGTATATAGATGCAAAAAAACATTGGTTCCACTAGTGTAGCAAATTTTGCACTTACATATAATAATTCTACATAACACCATGTACTAGAGGTGGGATATCTTTAACAGTTCATTGGAGTCATTTAACCGATATCTTTAACAGTTCATTGGAGTCAGGACAAGTATCGGAGGACTGATAAGTAGCAAATGTGACATCGTTATTTTAAAAAGGATCCAGAGAAGAATTGGTGAACTCTAGGCCTGTTAGTTTCCCTTCAGTTGTGGGCAAGATGTGAGATACGTTAGATAATTTGGGATCAGATGGGGAACCATTGAGATAAGTTTAAACTAATTAAAGGTAGCAGCATGGATTTACTAAGAGGATGTCATGCTTAACCAGTTGATTGAAGTTATATAAAGTAGTATCTGATTGGGTGGATGAGGGACATGTAGTGGATGTAGTTTTTCAAGACTTTCAGAAGGCATTTTATATTTAATTACGGTACTGCATTATATAGAAGAAGCCTGGTGTTGGCTTAGCGGTTAGGGTGCCGGCTTGGGATCCTAGGATCCTGGGTTTGAATCCCGGTCAATCGTTGAATTAACACCAGGGGGGTTGACTCAGCCTGTCATCCTTCCGAGGTCGGCAAATTGAGTACCTGCTCACTGGTAATTCCCTGTGTGTCGTAAGAGGTGACTAACAGGGTTGGCGGCAGGAAGTGCATCCGGCCATAAAACTGCTTCCAAAAAGGGGACCAGGGTGCCCAAAAAAGGCCAACCCCTGCTCTGCGGGGGAAAATGGCCTCTAAAGGTGGTTCTTCTTCTTTTCTTACTGCATTACATAGAAGGCTGTTAGCCAGCTTGGAAATGGCTGGCAGAGTAGCCAAACTGGATTGGAAGCTAGCTAGCTTCGTGATAAGAATCAAGGATTGTCTGTGAGTGAGAAGATGTCTGGCAGAGAAGTTGTAGGTGGTGCTAAAGTTGTAGGCTTTCGTTTTCAATCTATTTTATCCCTACAAAAAGTACATATTCCCATTATAAGCCTGTTTTCCTCTGGGATCCTCAGGAATCAGCACTGATAAAATTCAGGAACGTTTTTTTTATAGATTGGGCAATCGATTGGCAGATGCATTTTAACATAGGGAAATGGAAGGTGCTGGAGTTCGTAAGAGAGATTTCCTTACAAGGAAATGTAACGTGCTGGGGTTTTTAAGAGCAATGAAAATAGGGACGATACAATGCAAGGGGAGGCCTTGGAGCATGTGACACAAGAGAAGGATCTCGGTGTGGTAATAGATATGGGGGTAGACAGACAGCACAGTGCCAAGCAACTATAGGTAAAGCTAATAGGGTTTTAGCTTGTATTCGTAGGGGAATGAATTATAAATCAAAAGAGGTAGTGATTACACTTCCAAGAATTTAGTGAGGCCTCATCTAGAATATTGTGCACTGTATTAGTCGCCACATTTTGGAAAGACAGAGCTGCCATGGAGAGAGTTCAGCATAGAGCAATGAGATTGATTCCGGCGATAGCTAGAAGCGGCTGAAGGTGATGGGGCCTTATACATTAGAAAGGACGCGATTACGAGGGTACCTGATGGAGATGTTTTAGATAACGAAGCATGTAGACAAAATGAGTTCAGAAGAGTTTTTTGGCAGAATTGGCCATGCCAGGACCAAGGATCACAGCATTACTTAGAGTAAAGAAGAAGATTGTTAGACTACAGTGAGGCAGATATCTTTCAATTAGAGTACAGTTAATGCCTGGAATAGTCTTACCTGGAAAGGTTGTCGCAGCAGAAAGGGTAAATCGGTTCAAAGTGGAATTAGATATTCGGGAAATCTCGAAAAAAATTCGGGAAATCCCCCAAAAAATCGGGAAATTTGATAGCCTCAGGTATGGATGGGTGATCCTCTACATGTGTCGTGATTGTGATGCTAATTGTGAGCGAGTTCTCATCAAAAGGTGAATATGCAGTTAGTGTTTGTTCACCACTCCCCTTCACTCAGCCCCCCCCCCCCAACCCCCAAATTTTAATGTTGTCCCGTGTGCCTGCCCCATTTTTGTCTCCTAAAATGTCACATGATTTGATACTTTCACTAAGCAAAAATCTGATGACTCGTCGCTGCTCCGTAAAGGTGCACTATTGTCGTAGATGCACTAATACTGTATTTGGAGCATCAGTACAAGTCCTAGCACCAGTAACAGGGAGGTGGGGCACTAAGTGCTCAGTAAATGACTTACACTTGCCCCTACCATAACACACATAATACAATTGTATTACATACATGCATTATTGGTGATAGTGCAATTCACTGTATTTATTGATTTATCCTCGTACATTCACTGACAACTGCTCCAACCCATGAATGGATAAATGATTCTATCCACTGTTTTTGTTTTATCTCTCAGCGAAAGGCGAAGCCCGTCAGTTTGTCAGCCATTGTTTTTTGTTAACTTTACTGTTTGGTTAAAATTGCCCAGACAATAGGAAAACCAAACAAAGGAGTTGAGGTCGTGCAGAAAGACTTGAATTTGACTAGTAGATAAGCTCTATGAAGTAGGAGTTGTATTGATGAAAGAAAGAGCGGGGTACCGGTAGCATGTGAAATGAGTCAAAAAAATGTTTGTAAAACAGTGAAGGTTTCCAGCTGGTCTGATTCAAGAAAACAAAAATGTCAGTGTCTCTTCCTCCTCCTGGGAGGTAGCGATATTGCACAGGGATTTGGTGAGGAGTCATTTTCCACCAGAATAAAAACTCGATAGTGAGTGTTGCAACCGAGGACAGACGATTTTTACGTTTACAAAATTACAAATTCATTGCCTCCAGAATCAAAAGACGGGACTCAGTTGCACAACGAAAACATGGTGTACCTTTTGTATGTCCAAGACAGGTCATGGCTGCGGATCAAGGCACGGCAGCTTTGCCATGAGCAGTGAATAAATGCAGAAAAAGATATGAGGATTATTCATTCGTGTGAAAGAAAGTTGTGAAAATGACCAAGATTGAAAGCGATGTTCCATGTATGATTACTGTTTTTAAAAATATCTTGTCCACATTAGTAGACAGCAATGTAGTAGCAGCTTGTCTGCTGCAGGGGTAAAGAACTGTTCAGCACAAAGTGGAGTCGGAAACAGCGTGCTACAGAGGGTTTACCAATGAGCGCACAATATAGGTACGAGAAGAACATTTTAAATCATACGTTATTTAAGTCAGCTGAAATGGAAGATGACACAGACAGGCAAAACGAGGAGAAAAAAAAGTCAAACACTGAGCATGAGTACATCAATAAACTATAACGGCTCTCAGTAGAGTGCATACCTCTGCCAGGCTGAACAGTTTACGTTTTGTATCCCACTGATAGGTCGGATCTGGATCTTAACCATAATCAAATTGACTTGTTCTTGTCACTAACTCATTCACCAAGTTTTGTCCGAATCCATGCACAACTTTTTAAATATCAGGCTTATATATCGTTTTTGGCTATATCTCTCAATGGTGAAGAATCACTTTTAAAATTCTAGTATCCGGATCTGTATCTAGATCCTCACCAAAGTCTAATCAATTCGTCCTTGTCACCCAACCTGTCCACCAAGTTTGTTTGAATCCATCAGTAACATTTTGAGATATCCTCCTCACAGAGAGGCAGACAGACAAGAAAAATGTCATACTTCAAAAAGGGGACCACGGTGCCCAAAAAAGGCCAAGCCCCGCTCTGCGATGAAATATGGCCTCTAAAGGCGGTTCTAATAAGATTTAAATTGACGACCTTAATCAAAGCTCGGATCGATTGGATGATATTTGATTATTTTTCAGACAAAAATTGATGATTTTAGAAGTTTGACCTTGAGTTGACCTTTGACCGTTTGACCCTAAAAATATTTGGTTTTTCAATTCCATGATGTATTATGCAATAGCTCTTTAATGCTAAGGTTAATCAGATGAAAACTGATGATTTTTCAGACGAAAATTGATGATTTTAGAAGTTTGACCTTGAGTTGACCTTTGACCGTTTGACCCCAAAAATAGTTGGTTTTTCAATTCCATGATGTACTATGCAATAGCTCTTTAATGTTCAGGTTAATCAAATGAAAACTGATGATTTTTCAGACGAAAATTGATGATTTTAGAAGTTTGACCTTGAGTTGACCTTTAACCTTTTGACATTAAAAATAGTTGCTTTCCCAATTCAGTGAGGCACTATGCAATTGCTGTTTAATTTTCAGGTTAATCAGATAAAAATTGACGATTTTGCAGATGAAAATTGACGATTTCACAAGTTTGACCTCGAGTTGACCTTTGACCTTTTGACCTCGAAAATAGTTGGTTTCCCAATTTAGTGAGGCACTATGCAATTGCTGTTTAATTTTCAGGTTAATCAGATAAAAATTGACGATTTTGCAGATGAAAATTGACGATTTCACAAGTTTGACCTCGAGTTGACCTTTGACCTTTTGACCTCGAAAATAGTTGGTTTCCCAATTTAGTGACACAATATGCGAATGCCATTCAACTTTCAAGTCAATCCGATGAAAAATGACAATTTTAGAAATGTTATCTCAAGATGACCTTTGACCTCAAAATCAATACGCTCCTTCCTTATGACCAACTCTACCAACTGGTGAGGTTTTATGAAGAGGGGTTTAAAATTGTGACCTGTCGACGATGGACAGACAAACAGACAGAATAACGCACAAGACCAACGAATATACCTGAAAAATCTTCGATTTTGCAAGTACCAAGGGTGAAAATATAACCTCTGTCCACCTTCAATTGCGGAGGTAATAATCTTAAGTGCTTACAGACTAAGGCAGCTATATGTTCGTTCATCCCCTCATTTCCATGCATCTGACCAATTATATTTTGAAGTATATCAGTGTCTCTACAGACACTACAGGTAAACTGCTCAATCAAGGTCATGTACTTTGCTGTTGGTGTAGCTGTCGATTACTTTGCTTGTATATTTAGGAAGAAAGTTTATTTAAAAAAATTAATTTAAAAAATAAATTATATTAAAAATTAAATTAAAAAAAAATAATTAAATTTAAATAAAAAAAATTTATAAAAAAATTTAAGTTATATTTAGAAATTTTAGTTCCTCAAAAAAGGTAATGGATAAAAACAAAAAAGTTGGACACAGCAGGTTTGATAATAACCATCCCTATTCTGATCCCGTGGGTTTTCAAAAGGATCCGCATCGTCATCTCACCCTCCAAGGTATCAGAGCCATATACTCCGGTGTCTGTGCTCTCAGAGTTGGTGCTGGTCAGACGTTGAGTTGATAAAAGCCACGGTGAGTCAATATGATGGATGGAGCCTGAGCTACGGGCAGGCGTGGCTGAGAAAGAAAAACGCAAGTGAGAGAAAAGGTGGGGGAATCATTATAATATGATTACAGTGGTGGATCAATATTACATGCGAGGTGTAGCGCAGCTCTACCTACTATAAGTATATATAAACCATCACCGATATTAAAAAGTTGATTTTAATCAATTCCTTAGCTATTTGCGCATCGAACCATCCACCCAGCAACTCATCATCCACTCATCGAATTTCTAATAAACCCTTTGCTCTTCTCAATTGGGATACAAAACATTTTCCATCGAGATCTTTTAAGTTCAATGTTTACGATCGAAACATCTCACTCGTAAAGTACATTCTTCTGCATACAATAGGCATGCTATGTACGAAGTCGTGTTTCCTATTCATCCACTAAAGACTAAACAAATCAAATACAAATAACCTATGACGAGGAAAAAAAACTCGGATCTGTTCTACAGTTCTCTTCCGTCTCTTCAAGTAATTAATTGTGCCTTTGACATAGGCCTTACTGTCCATTCACTTCCACATTGAACAGAAACCACTGTGCTGCTTTTGCAGCTCGTGATATTTAGAAAGTTCCACCATATCTTGGAAAATTGGAGGGACTAGATGAGTGCTACACTAGAAAACAACAACAATATGATTAAACTATTTAAACCCATAATACTACAGCCAGAGGTTTGCAACGATTCAGAGATTATTTTAAAAAACAAACGGACACATAAGACATAATAAAGGGAGCGAGAGACAAGATGGGGAGAGAGGGGGAAGCACACAAGTACAACATTTGAGAGCAGGGACATCGGGAGATCTGTGGGAGGGAGAGGGGAGGAGGCGTGGGGAGTGGGGTGGGGGTGGGAGAGGTAAAAAAAACACATGGACATTGCTAGGACTTCCAGGAAAGAAGTCGGTATTTCAAAAAAGTGGATCTGGGGTGTTTTAACGGGGGTAGAAAAGATCAAGGTTTTGGATGGGGGAAGATACGAGATGGTGGTGAACAGCTGTTTTAAAGACCTGGAGGGAGGAGTGGGATTGAAGAGAGAGTGGGAGTTTGTTCCAGAGGCGGGAGAAAAGAGGAATGAAGGAGTGAAGGTGAGCAGAGAGTCTTCATTTTGGCAGTTTAACCATAAGAGGGTTGCAGGCAGATCTTGTGCGACCTGTACGAATATTTGGGGGACAGAGCACAGAGAGAGCTGGGGGAGCAAGGCCGGAGAGGAGTCGGTAGAAGACAGAAAGCCCACCAACCTGCCTGCGGTGAGTGAGTGAAAGGCCCTCGGAGTTAGCTTCATCGTGGGAGATTGCAACGCTATCCGAAACTACCAATCAAATACACACGCAAGGCCTTGTGCCTCCGTGGACAAAAAAGCAACTCTTTTGGCAAGATTAAACAAAAGAGAGAGTTGTCGAGAACTTCTTTCCACTTTTCACATGACGTCGTTTTCTCACTTTCTGCCAGGTCGTTTAGTGAATTTTTTTTGTGGACGAGCTTTTTGTGTGTCGAAACTGTTTGTGATTGCATCTTGGTGAATACCCTCGGATCGATGAACAGTCAAGGTGGTGATTGAGAATTTTGTTTGCATTTCATTCCCATGGGACAAGGGAAAGACAACACAACGTTTTAGGTGCCATCGAGCAGCACCTCATAACAAATCCTATACCCACAAGTGGCCAATTCAAGTTCTGCCAGAAATACTTTGCACCCAGCCTTGATCCAAACATGGACACATAGCTAATGGCAGACAAACGTTGCTGTCCTTGACATCAAGGCTGTATTCAATCAAGTCTGGCACCGAGTAGTCCAGGAAAAGATAGGGTCATTTGGGGTCAAGAGTAAAACCTTCCCAAATGGATGAAGTTGGCCTGGATCTTAGCTAAACTAGATGAGACGGAAAACAAATCCACTTCCGCTATCTCAGAGGGATAAACACAGAAATTCATTTGTTTACACTTAAACATTCAAAATGTTTTATGGCTATGTTGACTATAAATTGAGGTGCTTTATAAATACAAAGAGAATTTCATGAAGAGGCGGCGGTTCGTGTGCAGCCTGTGGCTGCTGGTAGCATCATTTTCTTGGGGCGCGGCTGCCGCAGATGCAACGCCTCTCTATAACTAGTCATCTGGTACTCATTTTCCCTTTGACTAAACATTTGATGAAGTTCGCCAATTTGTGGTGATGGATACAGCACATGCACAGAGGAACCTCGCCACATCGTTACCTCAGGCCTACAAAGCCCAGAAGGACGTGGGAAGCACCAAGTCTCAGCGGAATCATGGCGTTCAAATGGAAACTAAGATGTATTCGAAAAGGAGCACAACCAACGTCCCGAAGAATATTTGAAGTTTATAGAGTAAAGAAATTTTAACAAAAACTTTCACCAGCCTTGGGGGTGAAATTGGTTAGAGTGTCCGCTCTGAATATGGGAGGTTGGTGGTTTGAACCTCAGCCGAATCATATTAAAAACTTTAAAATTGGATGGGCTGCTTCCTTGTTTAACACTCTGCATTAAAAGGATAGAGCACGGCCAAACTACCATAAGTTGGCAACAATAGCACAGGCTTTGATAGGCCTAATGGCCTCCTCCTGTGTCAAAGTTCCTTACAAGCGAGCTCAAAAAATATTAACTTAAGAATTTATAGAACACCTTACCCCACGCAATGTTTAAGTGTATATACTTCAGCTGAAATAAAATAATGATTTTAAAGGTCGTTTAAAAAAAAAATCCAGATGTTTAGCTCGATTGAAGCAGTGTTATTCATCACGCTTATACACCACCCTATTTAACATGTCCAAGTACTGCAAAACTGCAGGTTCTTGGATGTGATAAGAAGGTGATTTGTGTTCTACATTGTTCAAATATATAATTCAATTTAAATAAAATAAAGTTTGTAAAGGTCGTATAAATAAATTAATTCCAGAATGAACCGCCTTTTTAACGCTGTTGATGCAGTGGCTATTACATCACCCTATCTAACATGTTACATGAGTTATTAGTACCTGTTTGTGTCCTTTATTACATCCTTATAAACAGTACATTGCCTGTTTGGAAGGATTTTTGTTGGACTGCCAGGAAGGCAGACAGAGTAAAAATATGATCTCACTCCTCTCTGCGCATGCGCGATCGGGACGAATTCAGAGCCAAAGCACTGTTAAACTACAGGTGTGTATTCAGATTCATGTTCAAAATATAACATTCAATTTAAATAAGTTGGTCCTCGATCGTAAACTAATGGTTGTGGACAGACAGACGGAGGGACGGACAGATGTAAAACCAATTGCTAAACCCCGCATTTCACTTTGCATGTGTGGGGTAATTATAAACTGTATAAGTGAACATTTAGTACGTAATCACATTGATTGTTCTTTATTAAACACAACATTTATCGTTCTTTTTCTTTAATGTTACCTTCTTCCCCACATCCCCCTCAAACATGGTTGTGCAGATGACCTGATGTCAAAGTATAAGTATAAAAATGGATATATAAATCACACACACACACACACACACACACACACACACACACACACACACACACACACACACACACACACACACACACACACACACACACACACATGTGTATATATATCACCATGAAACCACCATTATCATCATCAAAATCATCCCACTGTAATCAGAGCTGCATGCAGACACCACCAAACACTCACTGAAATCGCGACTCTTCCTTGGTGCTGCAACGTCCTGCCATTCCATGACTCCTTCTGCACTCCTCACAAATTGCTTGGCAGGCAGGTCCGTGGCCGATGTGGACCAGTCCATGTTTCCGGTGCCGATTCCAATCTATCCCAGATTGTCTCTACAGAAGGACCTGTTTTGTGCTATGCAATCAGTCTTTGTTTGTACAACAATAAATATTCCAATTACTTTACAAACCGTGAAACAACAAAATAAATATCAAAACAATGAGGATAGGTTTGCATTTTGTCTGCATTGATAACCCTGCATTAATCTACATTGATAACCCTGCATTAATCTACATTGATAACCCTGCATTAATCTACATTGGTAACCCTGCATTAATCTACATTGATAACCCTGCATTAATCTACATTGGTAACCCTGCATTAATCTACATTGGTAACCCTGCATTAATCTTCATTGATAACCCTGCATTAATCTACATTGATAACCCTGCATTAATCTACATTGGTAACCCTGCATTAATCTACATTGGTAACCCTGCATTAATCTTCATTGATAACCCTGCATTAATCTACATTGGTAACCCTGCATTAATCTACATTGGTAACCCTGCATTAATCTTCATTGATAACCCTGCATTAATCTACATTGATAACCCTGCAGTGATCTACATTGGTAACCCTGCATTAATCTACAGTGATAACCCTGCAGTAATCTACATTGGTAACCCTGCATTAATCTACATTGGTAACCCTGCATTAATCTACATTGATAACCCTGCATTAATCTACATTGGTAACCCTGCATTAATCTTCATTGATAACCCTGCATTAATCTACATTGGTAACCCTGCATTAATCTTCATTGATAACCCTGCATTAATCTACATTGATAACCCTGCAGTGATCTACATTGGTAACCCTGCATTAATCTGCATTGATAACCCTGCATGAATCTAAATTGGTAACCCTGCATTAATCTTCATTGATAACCCTGCATTAATCTACATTGATAACCCTGCATTAATCTACATTGGTAACCCTGCATTAATCTACATTGGTAACCCTGCATTAATCTTCATTGATAACCCTGCATTAATCTACATTGGTAACCCTGCATCGACTTTGTCTGCATTGATAACCCTGCATTAATCTACATTGATAACCCTGCAGTAATCTACATTGGTAACCCTGCATTAATCTACATTGGTAACCCTGCATTAATCTACATTGATAACCCTGCATTAATCTACATTGGTAACCCTGCATTAATCTACATTGATAACCCTGCATTAATCTACATTGGTAACCCTGCATTAATCTACATTGATAACCCTGCATTAATCTACATTGGTAACCCTGCATTAATCTACATTGGTAACCCTGCATTAATCTACATTGATAACCCTGCATCGATTTTGTCTGCATTGATAACCCTGCATTAATCTACATTGATAACCCTGCAGTAATCTACATTGGTAACCCTGCATGAATCTACATTGGTAACCCTGCATTAATCTACATTGATAACCCTGCATTAATCTACATTGGTAACCCTGCATTCATCTACATTGGTAACCCTACATTAATCTACATTGGTAACCCTGCATTAATCTACATTGATAACCCTGCATCGATTTTGTCTGCATTGATAACCCTGCATTAATCTACATTGATAACCCTGCATTAATCTACATTGATAACCCTGCGGTAATCTACATTGATAACCCTGCGGTAATCTACATTGGTAACCCTGCATTAATCTACATTGGTAACCCTGCATTAATCTACATTGATAACCCTGCATTAATCTACATTGATAACCCTGCATTAATCTACATTGATAACCCTGCATTCATCTACATTGATAACCCTGCATCGATTTTGTCTGCATTGATAACCCTGCATTAATCTACATGGATAACCCTGCATTAATCTACATTGATAACCCTGCAGTAATCTACATTGGTAACCCTGCATTAATCTACATTGGTAACACTGCATTAATCTACATTGATAACCCTGCATTAATCTACATTGATAACCCTGCAGTAATCTACATTGGTAACCCTGCATTAATCTACATTGATAACCCTGCATTAATCTACATTGATAACCCTGCTTTAATCTACATTGATAACCCTGCATCGATTTTGTCCGCATTGATAACCCTGCATTAATCTACATTGATAACCCTGCAGTAATCTACATTGGTAACCCTGCATTAATCTACATTAGTAACCCTGCATTAATCTACACTGATAACCCTGCATTAATCTACATTGGTAACCCTGCATTAATCTACATTGACAACCCTGCATTAATCTACATTGGTAACCCTGCATTAATCTACATTGATAACCCTGCATTAATCTACATTGGTAACCCTGCATTAATCTACATTGGTAACCCTGCATTAATCTACATTGGTAACCCTGCATTAATCTACATTGATAACCCTGCATTAATCTACATTGATAACCCTGCATTAATCTACATTAATAACCCTGCATTAATCTACATTAATAACCCTGCATTAATCTACATTGATAACCCTGCATTAATCTACATTGATAACCCTGCATTAATCTACATTGGTAACCCTGCATTAATCTACATTGGTAACCCTGCATTAATCTACATTGATAACCCTGCATTAATCTACATTGATAACCCTGCATTAATCTACATTAATAACCCTGCATTAATCTACATTGGTAACCCTGCATTAATCTACATTGGTAACCCTGCATTAATCTGCATTGATAACCCTGCATTCATCTACTTTGATAATCCTGCATCGATTTTGTCTGCATTGATAACCCTGCATTAATCTACATTAATAACCCTGCATTAATCTGCATTGATAACCCTGCATTAATCTTCATTGATAACCCTGCATTAATCTACATTGGTAACCCTGGATTAATCTACATTGGTAACCCTGCATTAATCTACATTGATAACCCTGCATTCATCTACTTTGATAATCCTGCATCGATTTTGTCTGCATTGATAACCCTGCATTAATCTCCATTAATAACCCTGCATTAATCTGCATTGATAACCCTGTATTAATCTTCATTGATAACCCTGCATTAATCTACATTGGTAACCCTGCATTAATCTACATTGGTAACCCTGCATGAATCTACATTGGTAACCCTGCATTAATCTACATTGATAACCCTGCATTAATCTACATTGGTAACCCTGCATTAATCTACATTGGTAACCCTGCATTAATCTACATTGGTAACCCTGCATTAATCTACATTGATAACCCTGCAGTGATCTACATTGGTAACCCTGCATTAATCTACATTGGTAACCCTGCATTAATCTACATTGATAGCCCTGCATTAATCTACATTGGTAACCCTGCATTAATCTACATTGGTAACCCTGCATTAATCTACATTGATAACCCTGCATTAATCTACATTGATAACCCTGCATTAATCTACATTGGTAACCCTGCATTAAACTACATTGATAACCCTGCATTAATCTACATTGGTAACCCTGCATTAATCTACATTGATAACCCTGCATTAATCTACATTGGTAACCCTGCATTAATCTACATTGGTAACCCTGCATTAATCTACATTGGTAACCCTGCATTAATCTACATTGATAACCCTGCATTAATCTACATTGATAACCCTGCATTAATCTTCATTGGTAACCCTGCATTAATCTTCATTGATAACCCTGCATTAATCTTCATTGATAACCCTGCATTAATCTACATTGATAACCCTGCATTAATCTTCATTGATAACCCTGCATTAATCTACATTGATAACCCTGCATTAATCTTCATTGGTAACCCTGCATTAATCTTCATCGATAACCCTGCATTAATCTACTTTGATAATCCTGCATCGATTTTGTCTGCATTGATAATCCTGCATCGATTTTGTCTGCATTGATAACCCTGCATTCATCGTCATTGATAACCCTGCATCGATTTTGTCTGCATTGATAACCCTGCATTAATCTACATTAATAACCCTGCATTAATCTGCATTGATAACCCTGCATTAATCTTCATTGATAATCCTGCATTAATCTTCATTGATAGCCCTGCATTAATCTACATTAATAACCCTGCATTAATCTGCATTGATAACCCTGCATTAATCTACTTTGATAATCCTGCATCGATTTTGTCTGCATTGATAACCCTGCATTAATCTACATTAATAACCCTGCATTAATCTACTTTGATAATCCTGCATCGATTTTGTCTGCATCGATAACCCTGCATGAATCTACTTTGATAATCCTGCATCGATTTTGTCTGCATTGATAACCCTGCATTAATCTACTTTGATAATCCTGCATCGATTTTGTCTGCATTGATAACCCTGTATTAATCTACTTTGATCATCCTGCATCGATTTTGTCGGCATCGATAACCCTGCATTATTCTACTTTGATAATCCTGCATCGATTTTGTCTGCATTGATAACCCTGCATTAATCCACTTTGATAATCCTGCATCGATTTTGTCTGCATCGATAACCCTGCATTAATCTACTTTGATAATCCTGCATCGATTTTGTCTGCATCGATAACCCTGCATTAATCTACTTTGATAATCCTGCATCGATTTTGTCTGCATTGATAACCCTGCATTCATCTTCATTGGTAACCCTGCATCGATTTTGTCTGCATTGATAACCCTGTATTAATCTACATGAATAACCCTGCATTAATCTGCATTGATAACCCTGCATTAATCTACTTTGATAATCCTGCATCGATAACCCTGCATTAATCTATTTTGATAATCCTGCATCGATTTTGTCTGCATTGATAACCCTGCATTAATCTGCATTGATAACCCTGCATCGATTTTGTCTGCATTGATAACCCTGCATTAATCTGCATTGATAACCCTGCATTAATCTACATTAATAACCCTGCATTAATCTGCATTGATAACCCTGCATTAATCTACTTTGATAATCCTGCATCGATAACCCTGCATTAATCTACTTTGATAATCCTGCATTAATCTGCATTGATAACCCTGCATTAATCTACTTTGATAATCCTGCATCGATAACCCTGCATTAATCTATTTTGATAATCCTGCATCGATTTTGTCTGCATTGGTAACCCTGCATTAATCTACATTAGTAACCCTGCATTAATCTACATTGATAACCCTGCATTAATCTACATTGGTAACCCTGCATTAATCTACATTGACAACCCTGCATTAATCTACATTGGTAACCCTGCATTAATCTACATTGATAACCCTGCATTAATCTACATTGGTAACCCTGCATTAATCTACATTGGTAACCCTGCATTAATCTACATTGGTAACACTGCATTAATCTACATTGATAACCCTGCATTAATCTACATTGATAACCCTGCATTAATCTACATTAATAACCCTGCATTAATCTACATTAATAACCCTGCATTAATCTACATTGATAACCCTGCATTAATCTACATTGATAACCCTGCATTAATCTACATTGGTAACCCTGCATTAATCTACATTGGTAACCCTGCATTAATCTACATTGATAACCCTGCATTAATCTACATTGATAACCCTGCATTAATCTACATTAATAACCCTGCATTAATCTACATTGGTAACCCTGCATTAATCTACATTGGTAACCCTGCATTAATCTGCATTGATAACCCTGCATTCATCTACTTTGATAATCCTGCATCGATTTTGTCTGCATTGATAACCCTGCATTAATCTACATTAATAACCCTGCATTAATCTGCATTGATAACCCTGCATTAATCTTCATTGATAACCCTGCATTAATCTACATTGGTAACCCTGGATTAATCTACATTGGTAACCCTGCATTAATCTACATTGATAACCCTGCATTCATCTACTTTGATAATCCTGCATCGATTTTGTCTGCATTGATAACCCTGCATTAATCTACATTAATAACCCTGCATTAATCTGCATTGATAACCCTGTATTAATCTTCATTGATAACCCTGCATTAATCTACATTGGTAACCCTGCATTAATCTACATTGGTAACCCTGCATGAATCTACATTGGTAACCCTGCATTAATCTACATTGATAACCCTGCATTAATCTACATTGGTAACCCTGCATTAATCTACATTGGTAACCCTGCATTAATCTACATTGGTAACCCTGCATTAATCTACATTGATAACCCTGCAGTGATCTACATTGGTAACCCTGCATTAATCTACATTGGTAACCCTGCATTAATCTACATTGATAGCCCTGCATTAATCTACATTGGTAACCCTGCATTAATCTACATTGGTAACCCTGCATTAATCTATATTGATAACCCTGCATTAATCTACATTGATAACCCTGCATTAATCTACATTGGTAACCCTGCATTAAACTACATTGATAACCCTGCATTAATCTACATTGGTAACCCTGCATTAATCTACATTGATAACCCTGCATTAATCTACATTGGTAACCCTGCATTAATCTACATTGGTAACCCTGCATTAATCTACATTGATAACCCTGCATTAATCTACATTGATAACCCTGCATTAATCTACATTGATAACCCTGCATTAATCTTCATTGGTAACCCTGCATTAATCTTCATTGATAACCCTGCATTAATCTTCATTGATAACCCTGCATTAATCTACATTGATAACCCTGCATTAATCTTCATTGATAACCCTGCATTAATCTACATTGATAACCCTGCATTAATCTTCATTGGTAACCCTGCATTAATCTTCATTGATAACCCTGCATTAATCTACTTTGATAATCCTGCATCGATTTTGTCTGCATTGATAATCCTGCATCGATTTTGTCTGCATTGATAACCCTGCATTCATCGTCATTGATAACCCTGCATCGATTTTGTCTGCATTGATAACCCTGCATTAATCTACATTAATAACCCTGCATTAATCTGCATTGATAACCCTGCATTAATCTTCATTGATAACCCTGCATTAATCTTCATTGATAGCCCTGCATTAATCTACATTAATAACCCTGCATTAATCTGCATTGATAACCCTGCATTAATCTACTTTGATAATCCTGCATCGATTTTGTCTGCATTGATCACCCTGCATTAATCTACATTAATAACCCTGCATTAATCTACTTTGATAATCCTGCATCGATTTTGTCTGCATCGATAACCCTGCATGAATCTACTTTGATAATCCTGCATCGATTTTGTCTGCATTGATAACCCTGCATTAATCTACTTTGATAATCCTGCATCGATTTTGTCTGCATTGATAACCCTGTATTAATCTACTTTGATCATCCTGCATCGATTTTGTCGGCATCGATAACCCTGCATTATTCTACTTTGATAATCCTGCATCGATTTTGTCTGCATTGATAACCCTGCATTAATCCACTTTGATAATCCTGCATCGATTTTGTCTGCATCGATAACCCTGCATTAATCTACTTTGATAATCCTGCATCGATTTTGTCTGCATCGATAACCCTGCATTAATCTACTTTGATAATCCTGCATCGATTTTGTCTGCATTGATAACCCTGCATTCATCTTCATTGGTAACCCTGCATCGATTTTGTCTGCATTGATAACCCTGTATTAATCTACATGAATAACCCTGCATTAATCTGCATTGATAACCCTGCATTAATCTACTTTGATAATCCTGCATCGATAACCCTGCATTAATCTACTTTGATAATCCTGCATTAATCTGCATTGATAACCCTGCATTAATCTACTTTGATAATCCTGCATCGATAACCCTGCATTAATCTACTTTGATAATCCTGCATTAATCTGCATTGATAACCCTGCATTAATCTATTTTGATAATCCTGCATCGATTTTGTCTGCATTGATAACCCTGCATTAATCTGCATTGATAACCCTGCATTAATCTACATTGGTAACCCTGGATTAATCTACATTGGTAACCCTGCATTAATCTACATTGATAACCCTGCATTCATCTACTTTGATAATCCTGCATCGATTTTGTCTGCATTGATAACCCTGCATTAATCTCCATTAATAACCCTGCATTAATCTGCATTGATAACCCTGTATTAATCTTCATTGATAACCCTGCATTAATCTACATTGGTAACCCTGCATTAATCTACATTGGTAACCCTGCATGAATCTACATTGGTAACCCTGCATTAATCTACATTGATAACCCTGCATTAATCTACATTGGTAACCCTGCATTAATCTACATTGGTAACCCTGCATTAATCTACATTGGTAACCCTGCATTAATCTACATTGATAACCCTGCAGTGATCTACATTGGTAACCCTGCATTAATCTACATTGGTAACCCTGCATTAATCTACATTGATAGCCCTGCATTAATCTACATTGGTAACCCTGCATTAATCTACATTGGTAACCCTGCATTAATCTACATTGATAACCCTGCATTAATCTACATTGATAACCCTGCATTAATCTACATTGGTAACCCTGCATTAAACTACATTGATAACCCTGCATTAATCTACATTGGTAACCCTGCATTAATCTACATTGATAACCCTGCATTAATCTACATTGGTAACCCTGCATTAATCTACATTGGTAACCCTGCATTAATCTACATTGGTAACCCTGCATTAATCTACATTGATAACCCTGCATTAATCTACATTGATAACCCTGCATTAATCTTCATTGGTAACCCTGCATTAATCTTCATTGATAACCCTGCATTAATCTTCATTGATAACCCTGCATTAATCTACATTGATAACCCTGCATTAATCTTCATTGATAACCCTGCATTAATCTACATTGATAACCCTGCATTAATCTTCATTGGTAACCCTGCATTAATCTTCATCGATAACCCTGCATTAATCTACTTTGATAATCCTGCATCGATTTTGTCTGCATTGATAATCCTGCATCGATTTTGTCTGCATTGATAACCCTGCATTCATCGTCATTGATAACCCTGCATCGATTTTGTCTGCATTGATAACCCTGCATTAATCTACATTAATAACCCTGCATTAATCTGCATTGATAACCCTGCATTAATCTTCATTGATAATCCTGCATTAATCTTCATTGATAGCCCTGCATTAATCTACATTAATAACCCTGCATTAATCTGCATTGATAACCCTGCATTAATCTACTTTGATAATCCTGCATCGATTTTGTCTGCATTGATAACCCTGCATTAATCTACATTAATAACCCTGCATTATTCTACTTTGATAATCCTGCATCGATTTTGTCTGCATCGATAACCCTGCATGAATCTACTTTGATAATCCTGCATCGATTTTGTCTGCATTGATAACCCTGCATTAATCTACTTTGATAATCCTGCATCGATTTTGTCTGCATTGATAACCCTGTATTAATCTACTTTGATCATCCTGCATCGATTTTGTCGGCATCGATAACCCTGCATTATTCTACTTTGATAATCCTGCATCGATTTTGTCTGCATTGATAACCCTGCATTAATCCACTTTGATAATCCTGCATCGATTTTGTCTGCATCGATAACCCTGCATTAATCTACTTTGATAATCCTGCATCGATTTTGTCTGCATCGATAACCCTGCATTAATCTACTTTGATAATCCTGCATCGATTTTGTCTGCATTGATAACCCTGTATTAATCTACATGAATAACCCTGCATTAATCTGCATTGATAACCCTGCATTAATCTACTTTGATAATCCTGCATCGATAACCCTGCATTAATCTATTTTGATAATCCTGCATCGATTTTGTCTGCATTGATAACCCTGCATTAATCTGCATTGATAACCCTGCATCGATTTTGTCTGCATTGATAACCCTGCATTAATCTGCATTGATAACCCTGCATTAATCTACATTAATAACCCTGCATTAATCTGCATTGATAACCCTGCATTAATCTACTTTGATAATCCTGCATCGATAACCCTGCATTAATCTACTTTGATAATCCTGCATTAATCTGCATTGATAACCCTGCATTAATCTACTTTGATAATCCTGCATCGATAACCCTGCATTAATCTATTTTGATAATCCTGCATCGATTTTGTCTGCATTGGTAACCCTGCATTAATCTACATTAGTAACCCTGCATTAATCTACATTGATAACCCTGCATTAATCTACATTGGTAACCCTGCATTAATCTACATTGACAACCCTGCATTAATCTACATTGGTAACCCTGCATTAATCTACATTGATAACCCTGCATTAATCTACATTGGTAACCCTGCATTAATCTACATTGGTAACCCTGCATTAATCTACATTGGTAACACTGCATTAATCTACATTGATAACCCTGCATTAATCTACATTGATAACCCTGCATTAATCTACATTAATAACCCTGCATTAATCTACATTAATAACCCTGCATTAATCTACATTGATAACCCTGCATTAATCTACATTGATAACCCTGCATTAATCTACATTGGTAACCCTGCATTAATCTACATTGGTAACCCTGCATTAATCTACATTGATAACCCTGCATTAATCTACATTGATAACCCTGCATTAATCTACATTAATAACCCTGCATTAATCTACATTGGTAACCCTGCATTAATCTACATTGGTAACCCTGCATTAATCTGCATTGATAACCCTGCATTCATCTACTTTGATAATCCTGCATCGATTTTGTCTGCATTGATAACCCTGCATTAATCTACATTAATAACCCTGCATTAATCTGCATTGATAACCCTGCATTAATCTTCATTGATAACCCTGCATTAATCTACATTGGTAACCCTGGATTAATCTACATTGGTAACCCTGCATTAATCTACATTGATAACCCTGCATTCATCTACTTTGATAATCCTGCATCGATTTTGTCTGCATTGATAACCCTGCATTAATCTACATTAATAACCCTGCATTAATCTGCATTGATAACCCTGTATTAATCTTCATTGATAACCCTGCATTAATCTACATTGGTAACCCTGCATTAATCTACATTGGTAACCCTGCATGAATCTACATTGGTAACCCTGCATTAATCTACATTGATAACCCTGCATTAATCTACATTGGTAACCCTGCATTAATCTACATTGGTAACCCTGCATTAATCTACATTGGTAACCCTGCATTAATCTACATTGATAACCCTGCAGTGATCTACATTGGTAACCCTGCATTAATCTACATTGGTAACCCTGCATTAATCTACATTGATAGCCCTGCATTAATCTACATTGGTAACCCTGCATTAATCTACATTGGTAACCCTGCATTAATCTATATTGATAACCCTGCATTAATCTACATTGATAACCCTGCATTAAACTACATTGATAACCCTGCATTAATCTACATTGGTAACCCTGCATTAATCTACATTGATAACCCTGCATTAATCTACATTGGTAACCCTGCATTAATCTACATTGGTAACCCTGCATTAATCTACATTGATAACCCTGCATTAATCTACATTGATAACCCTGCATTAATCTACATTGATAACCCTGCATTAATCTTCATTGGTAACCCTGCATTAATCTTCATTGATAACCCTGCATTAATCTTCATTGATAACCCTGCATTAATCTACATTGATAACCCTGCATTAATCTTCATTGATAACCCTGCATTAATCTACATTGATAACCCTGCATTAATCTTCATTGGTAACCCTGCATTAATCTTCATTGATAACCCTGCATTAATCTACTTTGATAATCCTGCATCGATTTTGTCTGCATTGATAATCCTGCATCGATTTTGTCTGCATTGATAACCCTGCATTCATCGTCATTGATAACCCTGCATCGATTTTGTCTGCATTGATAACCCTGCATTAATCTACATTAATAACCCTGCATTAATCTGCATTGATAACCCTGCATTAATCTTCATTGATAACCCTGCATTAATCTTCATTGATAGCCCTGCATTAATCTACATTAATAACCCTGCATTAATCTGCATTGATAACCCTGCATTAATCTACTTTGATAATCCTGCATCGATTTTGTCTGCATTGATCACCCTGCATTAATCTACATTAATAACCCTGCATTAATCTACTTTGATAATCCTGCATCGATTTTGTCTGCATTGATAACCCTGCATGAATCTACTTTGATAATCCTGCATCGATTTTGTCTGCATTGATAACCCTGCATTAATCTACTTTGATAATCCTGCATCGATTTTGTCTGCATTGATAACCCTGTATTAATCTACTTTGATCATCCTGCATCGATTTTGTCGGCATCGATAACCCTGCATTATTCTACTTTGATAATCCTGCATCGATTTTGTCTGCATTGATAACCCTGCATTAATCCACTTTGATAATCCTGCATCGATTTTGTCTGCATCGATAACCCTGCATTAATCTACTTTGATAATCCTGCATCGATTTTGTCTGCATCGATAACCCTGCATTAATCTACTTTGATAATCCTGCATCGATTTTGTCTGCATTGATAACCCTGCATTCATCTTCATTGGTAACCCTGCATCGATTTTGTCTGCATTGATAACCCTGTATTCATCTACATGAATAACCCTGCATTAATCTGCATTGATAACCCTGCATTAATCTACTTTGATAATCCTGCATCGATAACCCTGCATTAATCTACTTTGATAATCCTGCATTAATCTGCATTGATAACCCTGCATTAATCTACTTTGATAATCCTGCATCGATAACCCTGCATTAATCTACTTTGATAATCCTGCATTAATCTGCATTGATAACCCTGCATTAATCTATTTTGATAATCCTGCATCGATTTTGTCTGCATTGATAACCCTGCATTAATCTGCATTGATAACCCTGCATTAATCTACATTGGTAACCCTGGATTAATCTACATTGGTAACCCTGCATTAATCTACATTGATAACCCTGCATTCATCTACTTTGATAATCCTGCATCGATTTTGTCTGCATTGATAACCCTGCATTAATCTCCATTAATAACCCTGCATTAATCTGCATTGATAACCCTGTATTAATCTTCATTGATAACCCTGCATTAATCTACATTGGTAACCCTGCATTAATCTACATTGGTAACCCTGCATGAATCTACATTGGTAACCCTGCATTAATCTACATTGATAACCCTGCATTAATCTACATTGGTAACCCTGCATTAATCTACATTGGTAACCCTGCATTAATCTACATTGGTAACCCTGCATTAATCTACATTGATAACCCTGCAGTGATCTACATTGGTAACCCTGCATTAATCTACATTGGTAACCCTGCATTAATCTACATTGATAGCCCTGCATTAATCTACATTGGTAACCCTGCATTAATCTACATTGGTAACCCTGCATTAATCTACATTGATAACCCTGCATTAATCTACATTGATAACCCTGCATTAATCTACATTGGTAACCCTGCATTAAACTACATTGATAACCCTGCATTAATCTACATTGGTAACCCTGCATTAATCTACATTGATAACCCTGCATTAATCTACATTGGTAACCCTGCATTAATCTACATTGGTAACCCTGCATTAATCTACATTGGTAACCCTGCATTAATCTACATTGATAACCCTGCATTAATCTACATTGATAACCCTGCATTAATCTTCATTGGTAACCCTGCATTAATCTTCATTGATAACCCTGCATTAATCTTCATTGATAACCCTGCATTAATCTACATTGATAACCCTGCATTAATCTTCATTGATAACCCTGCATTAATCTACATTGATAACCCTGCATTAATCTTCATTGGTAACCCTGCATTAATCTTCATCGATAACCCTGCATTAATCTACTTTGATAATCCTGCATCGATTTTGTCTGCATTGATAATCCTGCATCGATTTTGTCTGCATTGATAACCCTGCATTCATCGTCATTGATAACCCTGCATCGATTTTGTCTGCATTGATAACCCTGCATTAATCTACATTAATAACCCTGCATTAATCTGCATTGATAACCCTGCATTAATCTTCATTGATAATCCTGCATTAATCTTCATTGATAGCCCTGCATTAATCTACATTAATAACCCTGCATTAATCTGCATTGATAACCCTGCATTAATCTACTTTGATAATCCTGCATCGATTTTGTCTGCATTGATAACCCTGCATTAATCTACATTAATAACCCTGCATTATTCTACTTTGATAATCCTGCATCGATTTTGTCTGCATCGATAACCCTGCATGAATCTACTTTGATAATCCTGCATCGATTTTGTCTGCATTGATAACCCTGCATTAATCTACTTTGATAATCCTGCATCGATTTTGTCTGCATTGATAACCCTGTATTAATCTACTTTGATCATCCTGCATCGATTTTGTCGGCATCGATAACCCTGCATTATTCTACTTTGATAATCCTGCATCGATTTTGTCTGCATTGATAACCCTGCATTAATCCACTTTGATAATCCTGCATCGATTTTGTCTGCATCGATAACCCTGCATTAATCTACTTTGATAATCCTGCATCGATTTTGTCTGCATCGATAACCCTGCATTAATCTACTTTGATAATCCTGCATCGATTTTGTCTGCATTGATAACCCTGCATTCATCTTCATTGGTAACCCTGCATCGATTTTGTCTGCATTGATAACCCTGTATTAATCTACATGAATAACCCTGCATTAATCTGCATTGATAACCCTGCATTAATCTACTTTGATAATCCTGCATCGATAACCCTGCATTAATCTATTTTGATAATCCTGCATCGATTTTGTCTGCATTGATAACCCTGCATTAATCTGCATTGATAACCCTGCATCGATTTTGTCTGCATTGATAACCCTGCATTAATCTGCATTGATAACCCTGCATTAATCTACATTAATAACCCTGCATTAATCTGCATTGATAACCCTGCATTAATCTACTTTGATAATCCTGCATCGATAACCCTGCATTAATCTATTTTGATAATCCTGCATCGATTTTGTCTGCATTGATAACCCTGCATTAATCTACTTTGATAATCCTGCATCGATAACCCTGCATTAATCTACTTTGATAATCCTGCATTAATCTGCATTGATAACCCTGCATTAATCTACTTTGATAATCCTGCATCGATAACCCTGCATTAATCTATTTTGATAATCCTGCATCGATTTTGTCTGCATTGGTAACCCTGCATTAATCTACATTAGTAACCCTGCATTAATCTACATTGATAACCCTGCATTAATCTACATTGGTAACCCTGCATTAATCTTCATTGACAACCCTGCATTAATCTACATTGGTAACCCTGCATTAATCTACATTGATAACCCTGCATTAATCTACATTGGTAACCCTGCATTAATCTACATTGGTAACCCTGCATTAATCTACATTGGTAACACTGCATTAATCTACATTGATAACCCTGCATTAATCTACATTGATAACCCTGCATTAATCTACATTAATAACCCTGCATTAATCTACATTAATAACCCTGCATTAATCTACATTGATAACCCTGCATTAATCTACATTGATAACCCTGCATTAATCTACATTGGTAACCCTGCATTAATCTACATTGGTAACCCTGCATTAATCTACATTGATAACCCTGCATTAATCTACATTGATAACCCTGCATTAATCTACATTAATAACCCTGCATTAATCTACATTGGTAACCCTGCATTAATCTACATTGGTAACCCTGCATTAATCTGCATTGATAACCCTGCATTCATCTACTTTGATAATCCTGCATCGATTTTGTCTGCGTTGATAACCCTGCATTAATCTACATTAATAACCCTGCATTAATCTGCATTGATAACCCTGTATTAATCTTCATTGATAACCCTGCATTAATCTACATTGGTAACCCTGCATTAATCTACATTGGTAACCCTGCATGAATCTACATTGGTAACCCTGCATTAATCTACATTGATAACCCTGCATTAATCTACATTGGTAACCCTGCATTAATCTACATTGGTAACCCTGCATTAATCTACATTGGTAACCCTGCATTAATCTACATTGATAACCCTGCAGTGATCTACATTGGTAACCCTGCATTAATCTACATTGGTAACCCTGCATTAATCTACATTGATAGCCCTGCATTAATCTACATTGGTAACCCTGCATTAATCTACATTGGTAACCCTGCATTAATCTACATTGATAACCCTGCATTAATCTACATTGATAACCCTGCATTAATCTACATTGGTAACCCTGCATTAAACTACATTGATAACCCTGCATTAATCTACATTGGTAACCCTGCATTAATCTACATTGATAACCCTGCATTAATCTACATTGGTAACCCTGCATTAATCTACATTGGTAACCCTGCATTAATCTACATTGATAACCCTGCATTAATCTACATTGATAACCCTGCATTAATCTACATTGATAACCCTGCATTAATCTTCATTGGTAACCCTGCATTAATCTTCATTGATAACCCTGCATTAATCTTCATTGATAACCCTGCATTAATCTACATTGATAACCCTGCATTAATCTTCATTGATAACCCTGCATTAATCTACATTGATAACCCTGCATTAATCTTCATTGGTAACCCTGCATTAATCTTCATTGATAACCCTGCATTAATCTACTTTGATAATCCTGCATCGATTTTGTCTGCATTGATAATCCTGCATCGATTTTGTCTGCATTGATAACCCTGCATTCATCGTCATTGATAACCCTGCATCGATTTTGTCTGCATTGATAACCCTGCATTAATCTACATTAATAACCCTGCATTAATCTGCATTGATAACCCTGCATTAATCTTCATTGATAACCCTGCATTAATCTTCATTGATAGCCCTGCATTAATCTACATTAATAACCCTGCATTAATCTGCATTGATAACCCTGCATTAATCTACTTTGATAATCCTGCATCGATTTTGTCTGCATTGATAACCCTGCATTAATCTACATTAATAACCCTGCATTAATCTACTTTGATAATCCTGCATCGATTTTGTCTGCATCGATAACCCTGCATGAATCTACTTTGATAATCCTGCATCGATTTTGTCTGCATTGATAACCCTGCATTAATCTACTTTGATAATCCTGCATCGATTTTGTCTGCATTGATAACCCTGTATTAATCTACTTTGATCATCCTGCATCGATTTTGTCGGCATCGATAACCCTGCATTATTCTACTTTGATAATCCTGCATCGATTTTGTCTGCATTGATAACCCTGCATTAATCCACTTTGATAATCCTGCATCGATTTTGTCTGCATCGATAACCCTGCATTAATCTACTTTGATAATCCTGCATCGATTTTGTCTGCATCGATAACCCTGCATTAATCTACTTTGATAATCCTGCATCGATTTTGTCTGCATTGATAACCCTGCATTCATCTTCATTGGTAACCCTGCATCGATTTTGTCTGCATTGATAACCCTGTATTAATCTACATGAATAACCCTGCATTAATCTGCATTGATAACCCTGCATTAATCTACTTTGATAATCCTGCATCGATAACCCTGCATTAATCTACTTTGATAATCCTGCATTAATCTGCATTGATAACCCTGCATTAATCTACTTTGATAATCCTGCATCGATAACCCTGCATTAATCTACTTTGATAATCCTGCATTAATCTGCATTGATAACCCTGCATTAATCTATTTTGATAATCCTGCATCGATTTTGTCTGCATTGATAACCCTGCATTAATCTGCATTGATAACCCTGCATTAATCTACTTTGATAACCCTGCATCGATTTTGTCTGCATTGATAACCCTGCATTAATCTGCATTGATAACGCTGCATTAATCTACATTGATAACCCTGCATTCATCTACTTTGATAACCCTGCATTAATCTACATTGATAACCCTGCATTAATCTGCATTGATAACGCTGCATTAATCTGCATTGATAAAGCTGCATTAATCTACATTGATAACCCTGCATTAATCTGCATTGATAACGCTGCATTAATATCCATTGATAACCCTGCATTAATCTGCATTGATAACGCTGCATTAATCTGCATTGATAACGCTGCATTAATCTGCATTGATAACCCTGCATTAATCTGCATTGATAACGCTGAATTAATCTGCATTGATAACGCTGTATTAATCTACATTGATAACCCTGCATTAATCTACATTGATAACCCTGCATTAATCGGCATTGATAACGCTGCATTAATCGGCATTGATAACGCTGCATTAATCTACTTTGATAACCCTGCATTAATCTACTTTGATAACCCTGCATCGATTTTGTCTGCATTAATAATCCTGCATTAATCTACATTGGTAACCCTGCATCGATTTTGTCTGCATTGATAACGCTGCATTAATCTACTTTGACAATCCTGCATCGATTTTGTCTGCATTGATAACCCTGCATTCATCTTCATTGGTAACCCTGCATCGATTTTGTCTGCATTGATAACGCTGCATTAATCTACTTTGACAATCCTGCATCGATTTTGTCTGCATTGATAACCCTGCATTCATCTTCATTGGTAACCCTGCATCGATTTTGTCTGCATTGATAACCATGCATTAATCTTCATTGATAACCCTGCATTAATTTTGTCTGCATTGATAACCCTGCATTAATTTTGTCTGCATTGATAACCCTGCATTAATTTTGTCTGCATTGATAACCCTGCATTAACTTTGTCTGCATTGATAACCCAATGCAGACATTACTTTGTCTGCATTGATAAGTTTGTACGTATCAAGTAATATTTTCCAATCATCCACCGTAATCTGCGTCAACAGCCGTATTATCGACAACGGCACGTAGTGAATATACCCAAGGACCTGGTGTAGACTGTAGGGTATCTGTATGCGATTACCATGTGAACCTGTAAAAGCTTGAATCAACAACCTCTCTTGGAGAGATCGTTTAGACTCAGCCTCTCATCAGTAAGACAGATACTTTGTCAAGGATTATTTTTTAGTATAAAACATCAGCACCAGTCAAGATCTTTGTCGAGGATTATTTTTTAGTATAAAACATCAGCACCAGTCAAGATCTTTCTGAATAGGCAACGTACAACATGTCAAACTAGCAGGACCATGCGGATGTCCCACTGCGACACTGCCTACAGAACCTGTCCCGAGTCGAACCTGCTGTACAGAAGCGTCACAGAAAATGGATGCTCTATGTACCGACACACAATAATCCAAGAGCACCAATACTAGGAAACAGTACCCAAAACTGTGCATGCAATACAGAGGAACAGCGAACGTGAAGGCAGATAACGGCAGACTAAATTAGTTAGTTAGTAGGTGGGAGGTTCTTGTGCAGCCACCCGGCTGCTGGTTGTGTAGCGACCCATGGGTCCCCCAAGCAAGACCGGCATCAGAATCTCCTTGCTCCAGCCGGTGACGTCACCGGCGGGGATCCCCGGCGCCAGAGTGGCTGGTCACGTGACCGCCAAAGCGTGCCGCGCGTGCGGGTATAATGAGCTACACCTGTGGATCACGTGACCACCGAAGCACGCCTCGCTTGAGAGGTGTGGCTTTCGGTTTCGGTTTTTGGTTTTGCTTTATAAGGCAGCCCGATAAACGGACTTTTTAGTGTTCCTGAGTTGGTTTTACGAATAAACATCTTCTCGGACGAGTTTGTGCCTTGCCATCCTTTTATCCGTATTCTGCTGGAGTCCAGACTCCTTCACTGGTGACCCCGAATTTGCAACACGGCAATGGACACCGCAGTGTCCCTCAAGCTGCCCACCTTCTGGGAAGCACATGCCGCCGTCTGGTTCGCGCAGGCGGACTCCCAGTTCGCTCTGCGTGGCATCACGGAGGACGCCACCCGCTACCATTACGTGGTCGCCGCGCTCGGCTCCGCGACCGCCGCCCGCTGCCTGAGCTTCCTCCAGTACCCGCCCGCTGACGGCAAGTACGACGCCATCAAGGCACTTCTGCTGGGCGCATTCGCCCTTTCCCCGGCTGAGCGCGCACGACGCCTGCTCGACCTACCGGAGCTCGGCGATACGCGCCCGTCCGAGCGCATGGACTACATGCTCGCATTGCTCGGCGAGCACCCCTCGGATTTCCTGTTTCAGGAGCTCTTTTTTCGCCAGCTCCCGGCCCTGGTACGGGTCGCCCTGGCAGGTACGACCATCGTAAACCCCCGCGACCTCGCCAAGGAGGCCGACAAGATCGCTTCGGCAAGCCAGCTCGCCGGAGCGGCGAGCCAGCTCATCGGGGTGGCGGCCGGGAGCCTTCCCGCCCACCCGCCCGACGCCCGCGACGCAGTCTCCTTCCCGGAGACCGCCGGGCCGGCACGACTGGCAGCAGCGACGCCGCGTCGCCCGGTCCCGACGCGTCGACCGGAGCCCCCGCCGGACCCGGCCTGGTGCTATTTCCACGCCAGGTTCGGGCGGCAGGCCCGATCATGCCGACCCCCGTGCACGTTCGACCCCGGGAAACGGGCGAGCCGGCGTTCCCTCCCAGCAATGAACGCCGGCCGTTCCGGAAACCTGCTGTTCATCGCGGACCGAGCGTCGGGGCGGCGCTTCCTCTGCGACACCGGCGCCCAGCCGAGCATCATTCCCACTTCGGCGGAGGACAGGCGGGCCGCCATCTGCGGCCCCCCATTGGTCGCGGCCAACGGCTCCGCCATCCGCACTTTCGGCCCACGCACCGTCGCCCTCCGCTTTGGCAGCCAGCTCTTTCACTGGGAGTTCGTGACGGCGGACATCCCCATGGCTTTGCTCGGGGCCGATTTATTGTGCGCCCACGGGCTGCTGGTAGACGTGAAACGCCGGGGTCTCGTCAACGCCGAGACTTTCAGCTCCCTGGCGTGCGCCTTGAGCCGGGCCGCACCCACCGAGTTTTCCTGTGCCCTCCCATTGGCGGACGACTTCGCACGTCTCCTCGCGGAGTTCCCGGCCCTCACGCGGCCGACGTTTTCGGCCATCGCTGTGAGGCACGGCATCGAGCATCACATCCCCACTACAGGCCCGCCGGTGTACGCCCGGGCTCGCCGTCTCGACCCCGCCAAACTCGCCGTCGCCAAGGCCGAGTTCACGGCGCTGGAGCGCCTCGGCATTGTACGGCGCTCTGGCAGCGCCTGGGCCTCGCCGTTGCACATCATCCCGGAGCCGGGGGGCGGATGGCGGCCATGCGGCGACTACCGCCGCCTCAACGACACCACTACCCCCGACAGGTACCCCGTCCCGCACATCCAGGATTTTTCCGCCGGGTTGGCAGGGTGGACCATTTTTTCCTAAAGTGGACCTGATTCGGGGGTACGACCAGGTGCCCGTCCGCCCGGCCGACATCCCAAAGACGGCCGTGATCACACCTTTCGGCCTCTTTGAGTTCCTCCGGATGCCCTTCGGCCTCAAAAACGCGGCGCAGGCGTCTCCTTCCCGGAGACGCCTGCGGTCCAGTGCCTGATGGACGGCGTGCTGCGCGACCTGCCGTTCCTCTTCACCTACCTGGACGACATCCTCGTCGCCAGCACGTCGCCAGCAGTTGCATCATATTTCTGCAGGCGCCTCTGCCGCTGATGCAATGCCTCTCTATAACCAGTTATCTGGTACTCATTTTGCCGACCGCGGACGGATGACAGGCTGGGTGAGTCAACCTCAACTGGCGTTAATTCAACAGGATTCGAACTCAGGCCCTTAGGACCCCAAGCCCACCGCCATAACCATTAGGCCAACACCAGGTGATAGTACGTAGGTATAAGACCATTAGGCCAACACCAGGTGATAGTAAGTAGGTATAAGACCATTAGGCCAACGCCAGGTCAAAGTAAGTAGGTATAAGACCATTAGGCCAACACCAGGTGATAGTAAGTAGGTATAAGACCATTAGGCCAATACCAGGTGATAGTAAGTAGGTATGAGACCATTAGGCCAACACCAGGTGATAGTAAGTAGGTATAAGACCATTAGGCCAACACCAGGTGATAGTAAGAGGTATAAGACCATTAGGCCAACACCAGGTGATAGTAAGTAGGTATAAGACCATTAGGCCAACACCAGGTGATAGTAAATAGGTATAAGACCATTAGGCCAACACCAGGTGATAGTAAGTTGGTATAAGACCATTAGGCCAACACCAGGTGATAGTAAGTTGGTATAAGACCATTAGGCCAACACCAGGTGATACTTCTAATAAAATAGGAAGAAAAAAACAACTGTGCAAGTGAATCGTTTATGTTGTCAGATTAGGAATTTCCTTGATTTTATTGCCTCGAAATATTCCACCATTCCACCACAATTGCCTTGAGCGGGCAAACAAGACCGAGCGTGCGCAAGTGGCTCGTTTGAATTCCCTGCTCAAGAGGCGCCGCAAAGCAGCCAAGCGGGGTCAGTGATTGAATGGCCTCCTGCTATTCCCGGCAGCAAAGAGGTTTTAAAATACGACTCGGGTCACAGGTTGTGTGTCGGAACTACAAGGCAAAGCACACGGGGCCAACAGGCTGTTGAGCCAATTGTGAAAAGCCAGGAAAGAAGGTGTGCAGACACACAGACAAATGTGCACAGCAATAAAAAAGATTCTTATTTAATTTTAACAACGAGTCATTCATTGCTGATGAAAGTAGCGAACATAACAACAACATGTTTACATCTTCACTCATAGCTGTGAAAAAGGAAAAGGAAGGGAAGATGGCTGCATGCAATCGGATTCCTGGTGGGTCTCCATTGCACCGTGTCCATAGCCACGCGGTGTTAGGTGTCCATGTTTGAATTTTAACGGCAATAAAAATTTGGGTACTGAAGGACCTTTTTGAAGATTACCAGCCCAATCAGATTTCCACGAAGTTGGAAATTTTGGAGAATTCTTGTTACGTGAGTCCGATGAGGCCGCAGTGCGAATCCAGAAGGCACAGGTACACACCGGTGTTCATTCCCTGAAAAAATAAAACTGAGCTTCATATTCAGATTTTCTATGCATCGAGGTTCCGACGAAAATGCTCCATCCCATGTACAGTCCCTGTAAATCGAATTCAGGACAATGTCATGACTCATAAACCACTAACTTGGCTGCTCCGCTACCATAATTATTATGGCAATCGCCTTTGGCACAATACTACTTAAAGTAAGGCCGATATGGATTTTTAAAACATTTAAAAGAAAATGATTAAAAAGCAAGGATTATTATTTTTTTGGCCAATCACGATGCAGTAACAATACAGGACAGGTATATTTAATTTTCACTGAATCAGAAAAGTGAAAGTCACTGTCGGGTCATCAGTATGAAGCAGCCAACCTGCCAGGTCACATGCTTGCCCAAAGTGTAACTGAGAATGGCCTAATCAATCACTGTGCAACTTGTCTCGGAGAGCGACTATCAAAAATGACCTTTAGCGAACAGAGGAAAAGGCAGGTTCCACGTCAAGGCTTTACCAATAATTTTCCTCTTGTTGCCATAGCAGCAATTGTTACGAGGTATTTTAAATTCCCCATAGAGACTGTTTTACTGCAAAATGTATAATCACATCAGCCCATTCTAACACGAACAAAGGTAAACAGTTTCCTCTTGTAGGCTCGCATAAAATGTGTTCAATTATTGCCTCTTTTGAAATGTCCTGCGCAGCAGAGAACCGACTCCTCCTGCATTCATGAGCCCCTTCCAGATACAAAAAGAGACGACGAAAGTCGCTTGCATGTTCGTACAATGGATATTATTCATGTCTTTGAGCATGATGGGCATTAGCTTATCCTCAACCTGCTTCCGAAGTCAGCCTTGAAAAAACAGCTTTGATTGCTAATGCCATGTTGTAACCAAATACAAATACTGTGTGATAATAGCTGTGACATTTTGTAACTTAATACCATTGGGGCCACGCGCAAGTGGTTAATGTGTTTGTTGGTGTCTGGGAGCTAACATGGTGAGGCTCTACTTATATAGGGTTTGGCCAGCCTTATAGGATTGGTCGAGGCCTTGACCAATCGGGTGTGCCCGTTTTTCCCTTCAGTCGTCGATTTGTTGCGGCACTGAGGAGTTACAATATTGGGGATTATGGTGCTGCATCTTTATCACATGCTTTCCTCACCTCGTGTTACCTCACCTCTCACAGCAGTGATTACAATATTGGTGATTACGGTGCGGTGACTTTATTCCTCACCTCCAGACTCCTCCTGGTGATTACTATATTGATCGCGGTGCTATCCTTGACAATTGCACGTTTATTTGACTCTGCGGACACTAAGCGTCCATCTGTGTTTGGTGGACCTACATGGGTACTCTGGCCCAGAGGGCAGGGGTACCTAATGATAAAGGATAATGGTGTAACTATTTAAAAATAATCAAGAATAGCATGCATGATGTACAAGAAAAGTTGTCGTTGTTTCGTGTGCAGCCTGTGGCTGCTGGTTACCTTTGTGGGAGGGGAGGGGGAGGAGTAAGGTTGGAGGTTGGAGGCGAGATGGAAAGGGTGGAGGTGGGAGGAGAGAGGGAAAGGGTGGATGGGGAGGGAGGAGGCAGGGAAGGAGTTGGGAGAAAGGAGGGGAAGGAGTGGGAGGAGGGAACCGGCATTACCCAGCAATGCCGTATACCTTTGCTCGTCCATAATATTCCCATATATATATCCCCAAAAAATCTCTGAAATGGAATATCCATTAAATATCTCTAAAATTTCCTGAAAATCCCTAAAATAGCCTTAAAATACTCCTGGAATATCACTCTATTTCCCCTACATATCCTCAAATTTGTGTTACGAGCAACGGTACCCGCCCTTCGGGCGGGGCTTCAGTTGGGAGGCCCAAATGAAAAGGCTAAATATCAGAAATTGAAGGCTTTTTTTCTTTTAAACGATTTATATAAACATCCGTTAAATCTCGATCGGCGCAGCCGTTTGAGCGGCACCCGGGAAAATAACGTCATGCGGGAGCAAGTATCAGCAGGATGTGGCAGTGTGGGGGTCCACGTTTCTGATCCTCCTTCATGCCGAAGTAGCCCACCACTTCTCCAAGCATTCCACTCTTCAGATCCACCATGACAGATTTAAGCTTGATACTGAAGACGCGTGCAGCTAGTCCTCCCGATGTCGTATGTACTCCCAATACGTGTTTCCTTCATTGTAAAAACTTCCAAATCAACAGTTAAAAGGATTTTGAGCCGATAGCTGTAACGGCCTTGGCAAGATCGATGGAGACAGCGATCTGTTAGCATATTCACCACCAAAATAGCTATGTGGAATTCTCTCATGTAGAGATTAAACTAATCGTGTTCACAATCGCTATGTCGTATGTACTCCCAATACGTGTTTCCTTCAGTTGAAATGGGTTAGAATTCTCTCAAGCATGGATTCAACCCGTGTCCTTATAAAAAGGTCTTTGTCCGAGGTCACCGAGTTTGATCGGTGCAGCAATCGGTGCAGCCGTTAGTGCGGCACCCGGGGAAACAACATCGTCACAATGAGAACAATGAACGTTATGCAAACACGAATGTTATGCGGGAGTCCAAGCCTGAGAATGCTGGTGCCTAAAGCTGAAATTGGGAAAACTAAATAGCCTATTTTACTCCTGGAGATCCCAGGATTATCCACCCAAAATATCGTTGAGATCGGTTCAGCAGTTTTTACGGTACATTCGAACAGACAGACAGACAGACGGACATTTCGTGAATTATAGTAAGATGTGGAAGAGGAGTGAACCATAGCTAGAATGTGTTAAGATAGGTCCATCTATTTTCACAAGTAGGTTAAATTTGCACATGCACTTGGGACACGTCAGAGATAAGTTGTATGTAATATGTGCACTGGGGAGGCAGTGAGCATTCATCATAAAACAGCATAGGGTAAGGATGTTGGCATGCAAAACCAACTGTCTACAGGTGAAGTCAGGTGGAGGACTTGAGGTGAGTGCAAACAGGTATACCAAGCGCTGTACACACGGCTATGGAATTTCAGTGAACCCTTAAATATGACTTTGTGTGGCCCCTTAAAGAGGACTCTGCACGCATCTGGTAAAGGTACCATGGAAAAACCACGAGTGGGTGGACAATGTGAACGTACCACCTGGGACAGTGTGACCCCAATAACAGAACCAGACGTGCGCTTAGGGACAGGTGTAGGGGAGGATACAAAGTCTCAAAACGCGCATGTACAGGCTCTCTTGGACATTGCTCCTCTCTTATGCTCATTGGGTGAACCTCGGTCCTCGTCATCCTCTGCACCCTCAATTGTTCGTTGCATGATCGAGCATGGAGATGCCGTGCAGCTGTGAATGGAGACCGGGTGGACAGCGACCTATCACCATTTGCATTGGTCCAAGGGGCTCATTGTGGTATAAGATTGGCCCTCATTGTGGTTTCCCACCTCAAGTCCTCCCCTGTCCTCTTCGTTGGGTGAATCTGCGAGTTGGCACCATTAGCTGGGGGTAGATTGATGTCGTTATTTTTCATTTGTATATTAAGCACGTGTGAATATCACTTATGTGGTTGTCTTTTGAGCACTAGATGATGATGATGCCTTCCCACCTTTCACTTCCAATGCATGGGAAATACCGCTGGTTCAGGCATATTGAACGGCCTTGGAGAGGTAAAAATTGTAATGGAGACCCTTCCCTATTAGGGCAGGGAAAGGAAAAAACAAGTACTGTCTGCTCGCACCGACTTGTTAAAATTGTTTGGCCATTCGCTGTGGTGTTAGATATCCGGCTCAGACAGTCTGCGTTAGTGGACCCTCTGACATGCTAATATATCCCTAAACATCCCTGAAATATGCTTAGAATGCCCCTGATATATCTCTAAGTTTCCCCATAACTACCCATACAATATCTCAAAGTTCCCTCTAAATATCCCTGAAATACTCATCCCTGAAAAAACTTTCATTTCATAACGGCCTTGTCAAACCCCCAATTATCATAAACATTGTGTAATCTGTTCCTTTATAAACACAAATTGATACTTTAGTTAACGCTGTGACCTGCCTTAAATGTTTAGTGTCGCTATTGTAAACATAGGGGCAATACCCCTGGTGCTCACCTGGTAGCATAAACATTATACTGCACTGATTAAAGGTATTTTAAACCTATTTGAATGGTTGCTAGAAGACAGGGCAGCATGTAGATCATACTAACATAATCATAAGATTTTAAACAAACAAATAAATACCTATTTTGGGGGGAACCCCCCCCCCCTCCCACCCCATGTACCTCCTCAGACCCAAAAAATTTTAATGCCATGAACAAACTTTAGTCACAACACAACAAATATAATTCGTGCCAAATTTGGTCGCAATCCCATCAGCGGTTTCGGAGAAGATGTTTCAAGTGTTTATGGACTGATGGACGGACGGACGGACTGACGGACGGACTGACGACGTGCCATCGCATACGCTCCCCTGAACTTCGTTCCAGGTGAGCTAAAAACAAAGGATTGTTAAGTCCAACTTAAATAAATGACTGTATGTGAGTTAGTAGTTTTAAAGTATTACCAGCATTGACTTTAATCTACCAATTCCCTGCGGAAATCATAATCACTTCCCTATTGTTTACAATGTCCAAAACCGAAAACCTTGTTTCCCACGTCCTACCGGTTAGGTAAACAATTATTACCTGAATTATAATGAAACCAAAACACTAAATGAGGTCATCTCACCCATCATGCCAGATCATATCCACAACACGTGCACACTTATTACCATATTTGTTCCCCACAATTAATATATCCCTTTACTTTTATGTATTAGCACGTCACAAAACATAACCTGTCTAATTATGTGAGGGCTCATCGGTAAGATTGTGGCCTGAAGTATTGGAATAAATAATAAACTCGAAATAAAACGAAATTCGTACTTTTCTAGTTGGTCCAAAAAAGGTTTTTTTAAACAAATTTTCTCCATTGTGTTTGGTAACGGACTTACACATCAACGCTCCCTATCCACCCAAATGTCTCACCTTCCCCTTCCCAAAATCCTAGGTTCGCCCAAGGAAATGTCGTATATTTCAATCAACATTGGTTTATTTTTGGTGGTTTGTTGTTCATAAAACAAAGAAATATGAAGACTTTAAATATAAACCCATACCATGCAAGATCAAGTATGGCACATCAATCATTAGGTAGGAAACCATGATGGTTACCTGCTCACTCCACCTCCACAAGTATATTCTTCTCCACACAACCTCCTGAAACCACCACCACGATACAATAACATGTTACACTCCATACAATCACCTCTAAGAAACACCATTGTGACCACCACATAACAATCACCATAATGATCTCTCCAGAACATCCTCAAACCAACAACAGGTACACTGCTCACCTGCTCCATACAATATCCAAACCTGCAGGACATTCTTTCCATGAATCAAACTGACAAAAGTTCAATCCCATGACAACCTGTCATTGCTTTGGAAATGAAAACCGAAACAGCATCGTTGCATCTAACCAGGTATACGTGCAGGTAATAACAAAGGCTCCTTAAACCCGATAAGAAAATGAGGAGGGGAACAAATGGACGAATTGCGGTAAAGTGAACATGTCAGCCTCAGCAAGGTGAGCCAGAGAAGACACACTCGATGTCATTCCAAAGCGGTGAGCAACTGGGATGGAGCGCGCACAGTAAGTAATTCAGGAAATCTCGCTTACCAACTTCACGCAGATATATCCATGGAGATGAAGACACAGAGGCGTGAAAGCTTTCCCTCTGGTGTTACCGAGTCACAGTTGCCTTGACTTTAAACAACTGAGCACAAGTTGAAGAAACTAAATTAGCACGAATCGCTTCCATTAACCCATGCCCAACACAGACGCAGAATATCCAAATGAGAATCTCATGAGGGTTGAAGTTAACCATGCCTCTCTCACTCCCACTCCCTCTGTGTGTGTGTCTCTCTCTCTCTCTCTCTCTTGCCTTCTCTGCCCCGTTAACGGGCCCCCGGTGTGAATCTCCAGCAGCTGGCATGTAAGACAGGATGCAACGTCACCAAAAGCAACTCCCTGCACTCGCTCTCCCGCCCAATCGTGCACTCATTCACTGTATTCCATATCTGTGCCAAATGGCCTGTTTTCTCACCCTTCTTCGTTTCCTTTGTCTTCCATGCCCATCCACTTCATTGCCCTTGTCCAGTTTGTGCCTTCAACAATGGTCTCTCTCTCCTCTCTCCTCTTCTCTTCTCCTCTCCTCTCCTCTCTCTCTCCTCTTCTCTTCTCTCTCTCCTCTCTCTCTCCTCTTCTCCTCTCCTCTCTCTCTCCTCTTCTCTTCTCTCTCTCCTCTCTCTCTCCTCTTCTCTCTCTCTCTTTCTCTCTCTCTTTCTCTTTCTCTTTCTCTCTTTCTCTCTTTCTCTTTCTCTCATCTCGTCTCGTCTCGTCTCGTCTCTATCTCTGCCTCTGCCTCTCTCTCTTCTTGCATTCTTGCTGCACTTGTAAAACATGTTTATGTCTGCCTGTATATTCTGCACAATAATAGTTGAAACATTACAAATAACTGTATGTCTCCTTTCATTTATCTTTATCTTTACAAATAATAAATATCAAACCTCTTCCCTCCCCCAGCCCTTCCCAACATTGTCTCTTGTGAACAATGTCTGCAGTACCTTGTGTGTAAGGCAGTAAGGCACTAAGGCAGGGTGTGAGCAAAACTTCTCAAAGGTCCCTGGAACCTGTCTGTACAAGGTAATGATACATTTTTACTCAAAGCATCTCAGCAAGGACATACGTGGATATTAAAGGTTCCAGGTTCAATCTGAGGGAGGACATAGCAGTCATAGAGAGGGTCCGACAGCACAAGGCTTCTCGATTGATTTTGGGGCTCGCTTGACCAAGTGACGAGGGGCGGTTCAAGGAGACAGGACTTTATTCGTTCTTGGAAAGCAGTCGATTACAAGGGGATGTGATGGAGATGTTTAAGGTAATGAAAGGTGTGGACAAGATAGGTGCAGTGGAGTTTTTAAGTGGTGAAGCCTCCTCAATATTTCGCTATGTCCTTCCTTCCATCCGTCTGTTAAAAAATGAAGAAGAACAATCTTACGAACCTACCATGATTAATTCTAAAGGGTTCTAAAGGATAATCCTAGACGGTTCTAAAGAGTAATTCTAGAGGGTAATTATAAAGGGTAATTTTAAAGGGTAATTCTTATGGGATTCTGAAGGGTAATTATGATGGGTTCTAAAGGGTAATTATAATGGGTGCTAAAGGGCAATTCTAAAGATTTCTAAAGGGTAATTCTAAAGAGTTCTAAAGGTTTCTAAAGGGAAATTCTAAACGGTTATAAATGGTAATTCTTAAGGTTTCTAAAGGGTAATTGTAAAATGTTCTAAAGTGTAATTCTAAAGGGTTCTAAATTTAATTCTGGAGGGTAATTCGAGTGGGTATTTCTAAGGGGTTCTAAAGAGTAATTGCAATGGGTTTCGTTTGTTTCTTCGGCTTTGCCTATTTCATATTAAAATACCAAACTGGACCGCTTCCATCAGACACGGGTGTGATTTTTTTTAGTAAAGTGGACAGTATTAGGATCAGGAGCCATAGCTTGAAGGTAAATTAGATGAGGGTTAGGACAGTTTTAAGGCAACGGTCTTCCAGTTGGAGAATGGTTAATGCATGGAATGGCCTCCTTGGAAAGGTAGGGGCAATGAAGGCGGTCGATATATTTAGACGAGTATAAAAACTCGTCAAAAATGACGGGTTGGAACGGTGTATTCAACAGCGCAGCTTCGTGAGCGTGCCAAAATCTGAAGCCCCGGCCTCGTGTGAGGTTGTGCTTATATCTTTTTTATTTATTAGACATCATACGGATGTAAATGAACACTCGTTTTACTCTGCGCATGTTGTACATCACGTGCAGCGAATTTCACCTCCCTGTGCCTTGTATTTCTTGTTTTTGTTTTTTTTAAACGCTTCTGTACACCGCCCTTGAGGCTCAGTTTGCAAGCCATCGTCTACAATTCCAATAGAAGAGACGCAATTACTATTTTATGGAAAACGTTTTTCGAGTTTGTTTTATTCTGAAACAATAGACCGAACACACATTAGTGTTAAAAGATTGGTCTTTAAAACCCGACACGTCGTCCCTATGAAGGAGGACAGACAAATGTACAAACATGCAAAGAGACATTATGTTTTATAATTATGGTAGATTGGAATTAAATAAGCACCTGGATGCATTGGATATGGAGGGATATTGGCAGGACTTATAGGTAACTTATGTGTGTATGGGTAATGGATACTGAGGATGGTGCAGCGCAGGCATTATGAGCCAAATTCTTTCCTCCTGCGCCAAAGTTCCTTACGTGTAAGGTTTGTGTTGAGGACGGTGCATGTGAAGTTAAAGCCATAAACCACTTTACAGCTTTTTAGCTGAGATTTAATGACAAACTTGTTGAGTCATTATGAGGCTGTACAAGTGAACTAAGTCAGTTATGTACATAATGACAAAGATGTACAAATGGATGTACGTGTGCAAATTTGTTTCTTCGTCTGGATTAACCATTGATGGGATTCCTAAGAGTTATTAAAAAATATGTATATTTCTCTTTGATGTTCCATCTTGCATCAGAAATCCTCTGTTGTTAATTTCAATCAATTTTCTTCTTATACAATTTCCGTTTAATATTGGGAGGCTTATTTCTAAGTTTGACTAAATTTTCTGCCCCTCTTTGTCAACAAAAACATCTGCGTTTAATGTCATGGTAATTACCAAGTTCCCCTTGCCTTCGCCTAATGCAAATCTTCATTCTTCCTCTTCATTATTCGCCTAATGCAAATCTTCTTCTTCATTCTAAAAAGGACTTGAAATCCAAGCACAGCTGTCCGAGAAAGGTTGTTAATGTTATCTTGTGCAATGAGACCACAAATTGTATGTGAATCCATTTCAGTTGTGCTCCAGGGGTACTATCCTGTACAGAACACACTGTCTTCAGCTTTCTCTCCCCCCAACCCTCCCCTACACCCCCAACCCACAAGGGAAAGAAGGACCATCTGCTAAAGCATCCTAAAAGCTTCAGCCTAAAAGCCTCACCTTAAGAGCAGATGGCACAAAAACGCCTGGACTGCCACGAGGGTCTCTCCACTAGCTTGGAAACACTTCAACACCAACAATTTACTTGATGAAGAGAGTATTTTAAGTGACAGTCAAGTCTTACATCAGCATCCGGTAGGAGGATTGAACGGAGGCATTGCTGACAGCATGATGATAGCGAAGGGTGCGTGAGGTCATCCCCGACGATGTGCTCCAAATATTTACTATTCTCTCTTTAATCACAAACAGAGAAAATCCAAAAGACAAACTTAACAAGAAAAATACAGATCGAGAGATCTGAACTTTGAGAGATGATAAAGTTCTAGAAGAAGAGGTTTATATCAAAAAAAAATTCAATCCATTCTTTTTAAAGACACAGCCAGCATGTGCAACTGGTCGATCCAAGGACGTTGTACTCAGGTACTCACCAAGGGCCGGAGTTTACGGTACAGGAAGCAAGGTGCAGCCTTTTCTTAGGAAAATCAGTGCTGGTCTTGCCTTTTCTGCTTTAGAGAATTGTGTTCTGGAGTTAAAGCTGGAGCTATTACTTGTGCTGGATTAGTGGAGTCATTTGATGGCTAACGCTGGAGATACTGTGCGACACCAGTGAAAATGAGGATGGATCAAAAATTTACTGGCTGGATCTGATACTCTAAATAGGTGTTGTGCCGAAACTCACCACCACAAAAGCACGTGAAAATGCATTCGCACCATGTTTACAGCATATATTTGCTCAAGAAACAAACATGTGACACGCAACAAAAGAAACAGAGCCACAAAGTCACACTTGCCTCTGGTGGAACTTTACACCAAGCTAGCAGTTTAGAAACCGAAAATAGCTCGCGCAACCACGCAATCACCGCATGTTCTTTCCATGTACACAGCACTGTGTTCTTGCCATGACTGTACAGTGATAAAATGAGAATATAAATCCCTGGTTATAAGTCCAGATCCCTTTTATATGCACTTCCACATCAGCATAAAGAACTTCATGGACTCGCAAAACAACTGTATTCCTTCAGCTCAGGTCAAGCACGTCGGCATATTACATATTAGTATCACACAGGCTGAAAGTCAGGCCTTAGTTATGCAAACTCATATTTACTATCCGAAAGTACCCTTTATGTACCGTAAATATTTATTGATGTATAAATGGTAAACCTGAATAATAAATTTCCTGCACTATTACTTTAACAAAGAAATTGATATTACTGACAATGATATGAATAATTGTCACATTGGTTTGGATTATCCGCCATATCGTAATTATTATTGTTGGTGGAATTTATTATTTAACTTTGAGTACTATTTGCTATTACTGTTGTAAAAGAAAGTGGAGTATATTATTATGTGGAGAAAGAAAGTGGAGTATATTACCGGTATTATGTACAGTCATGTGAAAAATTAAGTACACCCCATGTAAAGTTTTGACTTTTTCAACATATTTCAACATACAGCTATTTGATCTTCATTTCAACAATATTGATAGATAAAGGTGATATAATATAACAAATATCATGAAACATTTACATTTTGTAGTCCATTGTATAATTTAAATAAACATAAATGCAAATTTCGCATGTGGAAAAAGTAAGTACACCCCTACATTTATCACTACTTCAAAAACCTAAAATTAGAATGAGGTGCACCAGCTCAGGAGCAAAT
>NC_136263.1:61556377-61601377 GCF_964187855.1 Myxine glutinosa | reverse complement strand
TGCACCCTTACCCATCGCTGACTCTGCTTTGTCTTCCTCCCCTCCCCCCACCCTCCCCCCCCATGGACCGTGCTCTCTGGGCACTGAGGGAGAGCGTGCGGGAGCCGCATTTGTGTGCCCGAGCCGCCGCTGCCAGCTGCCTGGATCGATGCACCACCTGATGGACCACACGTTTGTGGCTAAGCACCACACCCCTACGGACCATGGTACTGTGGCCGAGCACCACTGATGGACCCCACGTGTTGGGGCCTGGCCCCTCTGCTGGGACCGGCCACGATGGCCCAGGAAAGTTTGCTTGCGGACCACGGAGAGGTGGCCTCTTTTGCCCTACAGGTGGACCACCCATAGTTGGCCCCTGTGGGCCCCAAATAAAAAATGGACACGTTTTGTGCTTTTTTATTTATTATTGCAAATAGGCAGCAAGCCACAAGAGAGACAACATCAAGAAAGAACATCTGGAAGAACATCGGCCAGCAGAGGGAGCAGGAATAAGAACAAGACCACCAGTTTTTTTTTTTTCATTGTATGTGCAATGTAGCACCGGATGGTGCTTGACTGGTGCTTGCTTGATTGGTGCTTATGATTGGTGTTTTGGTGCTTGCATGCTCGGGGATGCATTGCAATAAAATTCTGCATCCCCGAATAAAATTCTGCATTGCAATAAAATTGCAATAAAATTCGGGGATGCAATTGCAAAAATGGCCTCTAAAGGTGGTTTTTTTTTTTTTATCCCCGGGCATGTGAGGTGGTGTATCGATGCAGTGCATGCTCTTTCCTCCCTCCCACAGGATTCTTTTTGTTTCCAAGAGAATGACAGGTCCTGGGTTGCGTTTTGTAAATACAAATAGTGTCACTTGTAAATAATGCTCCCCACCGTACATGTGTGGTTTGAAATTAATTCTGCAATTCGGTTAATTGTGGGTGCGAATCTGTTAGGTAGGATGCAACGTAGTAGCGGGACATATTTAATTGTGTTTAAAACTGTCGCACTCAGGGTAAGGTTAATAGTAGAGGGATATTACACCTGCGTGTCACATTAAGTTAAAGTTTTGTCGGCCCGAGACGTGCCGTGAGGAATGAGGGTGCTGTGTTGCGGTTTCTAGAACCTTCACATGTAAATTTAGTAGTAAATTCCCTTATAAATAACCCCTGTGTACATTTCCCCTTAATTGGCTGTTAATTGGAATAATTGCACCTTAGTTAGTCCACATTGCAACACGTAGCGAATCATAGGCCATTTTCATAGTTATGTCATTATTCTGTGTTTCAGTTAAGGACCTGTTCCCAATAGTTGACTTCACGTTGCATCAATCAAATAGATAGATCCCTTTTCAAGTTTCCCCCAATCGCCTCTGCCAAGTGCCAGTGACAGTTGGGCTGTTTCGTTGGCATCACATCGCGCCAAAAGCTCCATTGCCCATGAGGCCAGGATCGGAGAAGAAGGGCGTGGCCCCACCTCATCATAAAAGGTGGAGCCAGGGAGCCCTCGTCATCAAAGGTGGAGTCAGCCAGCCTTACCAACCAACCAGAGCTCGGTGGGCATGGCTTGAGAGGGCGTGGCAGGAAAGATCTGGCAAGTTCGAGAAAGTTCCACGGGCGTGGTTATAAAACCCTTGGCGCGAGGCCCCCCGAGAGAGACGCGGGAGGAGGTGCAAGAGAACGCATGAGGAAGCAGACGGTCAGAAGGCAGGAGAGACGAGCTGCGCGGAGCTGCTGCAGGAAGCCCTGCTGGTGTAAAGCCGAATACGTGGAGCTGCCGGCTCCTCGCTTCCAGCCCGGAGCAGACCTGTTTGCTGTAACCTGCCAAACCTTCCAGCCCTGTTGTCCCACCTGAACCTTCTCCTTCCAGCCATTCATTCCTGCCTGCAATTCCCCATTCGTGTACGTGAGTTTGTGCTGTCTGTGTTGTCTGGGGTTCCATAATTAAGCTTGTATAAGGATTTGTGCTGTGTCTTCTTCTTCTTCTGTATATTGCTTTTGTTTCTCTTTTGGTTTCTTTGGTTTTGTATAGTTAGTTAATAAATACCTGTTCCTCCTTATTCTTGGTTTTCATTCTCGTCCGATCGTCTTTGTCTTTTCCCAATTGAGTACCTATGGCGCGATTTCGGCAGAACCGCTTATAATCAGGTTAGTCATTGTTAACGGCCCGTGCCGCAGTTCGCTTCGCTCGGCGCAATCTATCCATTACGCTGCGGCTCGGGCGGGAGTATTTCCTCGCGTACCGGAAGGTGCTGGTACTTAGGTCATAGGAAGGATTGGCCTAATACCCTATTCAGCGCTGACCGGGCTTGACGTCATACCCCCAGGAACGGAGACGGCCAGCTTAACAAGACAAGGGGATTAACCCCCCCCTTGCTAAGGGGAGTGCCGTCCACCGATTCCGTAACAATATATATATATATATATATATATATATATATATATATATATATATATTTATATATATATATATATATATATATATATATATATATACGTATATACATATATATATATATATATATATATATATATATATATATATATATATATATATATATATATATATATATATATATATATGTATACATACTGTTATATATATATATATCTGGTGTTGGGCTAGCGGCTAGGGTGCCAGCTTAGGATCCTGGGTTCGAATCCCGGTCGATCGCTGAATTAACGCCAGGGGGGTTGGCTCAGCCTGTCATCCTTCTGAGGTCGGCTAATTGAGTACCAGTTCACTGGTAATTCTCTGTTTGTCATAAAAGGCGACAAAAAGGGTTGGCGGCAGGAAGGGCATCCGGCCGTAAAACATTGCTTCAAAAAGGGGACCAACAAAAACAACAACCATGGTGCCCGAAAACGGCCAACCCCCGCTTTGCGGGGAAAAATGGCCTCTAAAGGCGGTTTATATATATATATATATGAATGATCGTTTTAAGGCCATTTTCCCCGCTAGAGCAGGGGTTAGCCTTGCGGGCCCCATGACAATCATGGTTCCCTGTTTGAGGCAATGTTTTTATGGCCGGATGCCCTTCCTGGTGCCAACCCTTAGTCGCCTCTTACGATTCGCAGGGATACGGTGTACCTATTCTAAACCGGGGTACACACCGGGATTTTATTATTATATATGTGTATATATATATATATATATATATATATATATATATATATATATATATATATACGTATATACATACAGTGGAACCTTGACTTACGAGTTTAATTCGTTCTGTGACCGAGCTCGTAACTCAATTTGCTCGTTTCTCAAATCAAATTTCCCCATTAAAATGCATTGAAATGCTATTAATCCGTTCCAGCCCGCCAAAAACCACACCAATTTTTTTTTAAATATACAGTATATATAAAAATATCTCGCGCTTTATATTTCACCTGTATGCAGCATACAAGTTGGCAGGATGGCCTGGACTGGAGGTACGCACACTTGACTCTAAACTGTCCAGCCTGGGTTTGAATCCCGACCCAGCTATAACCTGTCATGGGTGTTTCACAGGCAGGGTGATTCATCAATGTGTGTACCGCTAAACTGGGCGCCCCGTTTGCGTCCCATTAGTTGTTGGATGTTAAGGATCTCACCGTGTTTTCCACAAAGAGAAGGCGAGCTATCGCCGGCAGTCTGAACAAGTTGTGGCCTGGCATGCTCTTCTCCTCTGCCGTTATATACGTCCTCCTCGGCATCTTTTTCCAGAAGAGCCCTGTCTCGTCACAGTTGAAGATTTGCTGGGGGATGTATCGTTCGGCTTCTATCAGTTCGGCAAAAGTTAAAATAAAATCTTCAGCTGCCTTCACATCCGCCTCACCAAGTCGACAACACGCACACCTCGCTCATGTTTTTCGACGATTGCGTGTTTTATAGCCAAGCACATCATCCTCTTCTTCTTCTCAGCACTGCCCTTGGCACTCAATTTCTTAGGACCCATGGTTAAAACTAAGAAATTTTCCAAAATAACCAAAATGCGAAAACAAAACAGCAGCGATATACGGCAGAGATACTTGCACGGCAAGATAACCACGTGACCGGAACCAACCTGGTGGGGGGTGGCGTAAGCTCCAAAATAACCAAAATGCGAAAACAAAACAGCAGCGATATACGGCAGAGATACTTGCACGGCAAGATAACCACGTGACCGGAACCCACCTGGTGGCGGGTGGCGTAAGCTCCAAAATAACCAAAATGCGAAAACAAAACAGCAGCGATATACGGCAGAGATACTTGCACGGCAAGATAACCACGTGACCGGAACCCACCTGGTGGTGGGTGGCGTAAGCTCCAAAATAACCAAAATGCGAAAACAAAACAGCAGCGATATACGGCAGAGATACTTGCACGGCAAGATAACCACGTGACCGGAACCCACCTGGTGGCGGGTGGCGTAAGCTCCAAAATAACCAAAATGCGAAAACAAAACAGCAGCGATATACGGCAGAGATGCTTGCACGGCAAGATAACCACGTGACCGGAACCCACCTGGTGGCGGGTGGCGTAAGCTCGTAACTCAGATCTCGGCTCGCATCTCAAAGCAATAAACTGCCCGAGCGACGGCTCGTATCTCGGAAAACTCGTAAGTTGGTGCACTCGTAAGTCAAGGTTCCACTGTATATATATATATATATATATGTATATATATATATATATATATATATATATATATATATATATATATATATATATATGGCGGGCACAAGGGGCAATAATTCCGCGCACCAGTGGGTGGCGCGAGCGCCGAGACGGGGACCGATGGCACATGCCCCGCCTTTCGACCGATCGGCCACACCCGGGGACTAGGCGTGGCCTCGGCCCATAAATGCGGGCTTTAAGCTCGAGCCCGCTCAGTGCTGCAGTTCGAGCTTTCGAAATAAAGACTCTTTTGTTTTAACAAACACGTTGTGGCCTACCTCTTTGGCAAGCAAGTTGTGTGTGCGCAGCACCACACTTCACTGGTGACCCCGATTGGTTCAGCCGTCGCTGACCACCGAACGCGCCATGGCCACCAACGCCGTCGCAGTAAAACTCCCAGAGTTTTGGGAAGCACAGGCCGACGTGTGGTTCGTGCAGGCCAAAGCTCAATTTCAGCTTCGAGGCATAACGGTGGACGAGACCCGTTACTACCACGTGGTCGCCTCCCTCGGGCCCGGCACTGCCGACCGAGTCGTGTCCATCCTGCGGCACCCGCTGGTCAACCACAAGTACGAGGCGCTCAAACGTCTCCTCATCGTCACATCCGTGCGGATGACGGAGATCGAACGGGCCGACCGCCTCCTGGACCTTCCCGAACTTGGCGACACACGACTATCCGTGCGGATGGATTTTATGCTGTCGCTGCTGGGTGACCAAGCCCCGGATTTCTTATTCCGGGCGCTTTTCCTACGCCAGCTACCTCTACAGGTACGCCTCGTGCTGGCCGGTTCCGAAATAAAGGAACCCCGCGCCCTGGCCGTAGAGGCCGACAAGTTTTTCGCGGCTTGCGACACGCGGTCGAGTTACGGTGCTGCCGTCGTGGATCCAGGGGTAGAGGCTACAGTGTCCCTCGTGGCCGCTGCCGCGCCCCGCCCACCACCATCGCTGCCGAGAACACCGCGGCCGCCGCCGCCCCCGCCGCCGCAAGCCTGGTGCTCTTACCATGCCAGGTTCGGCCACAAGGCTAGGCCGTGTCGCCCGCCATGCTCTTTTCGCAAGTCGGGAAACGACCGGGCCAGCGCTCATTAGCGGCCCTGAGCGTCGGCCATTCCGGCAGCCTCCTGTTCATTATGGACACCTTGTCCGGGCGCCGTTTCCTCTGCGATACAGGAGCGCAGGTAAGCGTCATCCCCGCCTCCATGTCCGACAAGCGAACCGTGGGCCGGGGCCCCGCGTTTCTTGCCACCAACGGTACACCCATCCGCACATTCGGGAAGCGCTGCCTCTCCCTGCGGTTCGGGGGGCAGCGCTTTCAATGGTCGTTCGTGACCGCCAGCGTGCCAATGGCATTGCTTGGTGCGGACTTCCTATGTGCGAATGGGTTGTTGGTCGACGTGAAGCGCAGACGGCTCCACCAGGCCGAAACCTTTAGCTCGCTCGCTTGTTCGCTGAGCGGCTCATTGAGCGGCTCATTGAGCGGCTCACTGAGCGGCTCACCGAGCGGCTTGCCAAGCGGCTTGCTGGAAGGTTCCGTCCCGGTGAGTTTAGTTTGCACGCTTCCGGCAGCGGACGACTTTACCCGCCTCATCGCCAGTTTCCCGGCCCTCACGCGGCCCACATTCTCAGCGGTGGCCGTTAAACACGGGGTGGAGCATCACCTCCCCATGGTCGGGCCGCCGGTCTATGCCCGGGCACGCCGACTCGAGCCCACGAAGCTCGCCATGGCGAAAGCGGGGTTCGCCACGCTGGAGCGGCTGGGGATCGTACGGCGCTCCAACAGCGCTTGGGCTTCTCCGCTGCACATTGTGCAGAAGCCCGGCGGGGGATGGCGGCCGTGCGGGGACTACCGCCGGCTAAACGATGCCACCACCCCCAACCGCTACCCGGTCCCACACATTCAGGACTTTTCCGCCCGATTGGCGAACACGACCGTGTTTTCTAAGGTGGACCTCATCCGGGGCTACCATCAGGTCCCCGTCCAACCGGACGACGTCCCGAAGACGGCCGTCATCACCCCTTTTGGCCTCTTCGAATTCCTAAGGATGCCCTTCGGGTTGAAGAATGCGGCTCAGGCGTTCCAGCGGCTTATGGATAGCGTCTTGCGTGACTTACCTTTCCTGTTTGTCTACCTGGACGACATCCTAGTCGCGAGCGCATCCAGGGAGGAGCACCTGCTCCACCTCCACACGCTTTTCGAACGCCTGGGCCAGCATGGCCTAATCATCAACCCCGCCAAGTGCCGTTTCGGCGTCGCCACCATCGACTTATTGGGGCACCGCATCACCGAGCACGGGGCCGTCCCTTTACCGGCCAAGGTGAAGGCGGTCAGGGATTTCCCACGGCCCCGCACGATCAAGGGGCTCCAGGAGTTCCTGGGCATGGTAAACTTTTAACACCGCTTCGTGCCCCACGTCGCCCGGCTCCTCCGCCCCTTGCACAAGGCCCTTCGGGGCAAGCCGGGCAAAGGTGACATCGCATGGTCGGAGCCGATGGCCGCGGCGTTCGCGGGCGCAAAGTTGGCTCTGGCCGACGCCACCATGCTGGCGCACCCGGCGCCCGATGCACCGATCGCCCTCACCACCGACGCGTCGGACTACGCGGTGGGCGCGGTGCACGAGCAATGGGTGCGTGGTGCTTGGCAACCGCTGGCGTTTTTCAGCTGGCAGCTTCGCCTGCACGAACGCCGCTATAGCACCTTCGACCGCGAGTTGCTCGGGCTCCACCTGGCGGTCCGACACTTCCGCCATCTGCTGGAGGGCCGCCCGTTCACGGCCTTCGTTGACCACAAGCCCCTTGTGTTCGCGATGGCCAAGATCGCCGAGCCATGGTCGGCACGGCAGCAGCGCCACCTCTCTGCCGTGTCCGAGTACATGACGGACATCCGTCACGTGGCGGGTAAGGACAACCCAGTGGCGGATTGCCTTTCCCGGACCGTCGTGCACGCAGTCCACCTCGGGGTCGACTATGCCCGGATGGCGGAGGCTCAGACCGCCGACCCCGGCATCCAGGCCTTGCGGACCGCCATCACGGGCCTCCGCGTCACCGAGGTGCCGTTCGACGCCGCGGGCACGGCCCTCCTATGCGACGTCTCCCTCAGCCGGCCTCGCCCCATCGTGCCAGCTGGCTGGCAGCGCCCAGTGTTCGACGCCATCCACGGCCTGTCCCACCCTGGCGCGAGGGCATCCTAGAAACTCGTCGTGGCGAAGTTCGTCTGGCATGGCCTCAGGAAGGACATCCGCGACTGGGCCAGGACGTGCCTCGCGTGCCAGCGCGCAAAGGTCCACCGCCACACCCAGGCACCGTTGGCCCCGTTTACGGTGCCCGAGCGGCGGTTCGACCACCTCCTCACCATGGTCGACCGCACCACACGGTGGCCGGAGGCCGTCCCATTGGCTGCGACGTCTGCGGCTGAGGTGGCGCAAGCCTTTATCGCCACTTGGGTTGCCCGGTTCGGTGCCCCCTCGGACATCTCGTCCGACCGCGGCCCCCAGTTCACCTCGGAGCTCTGGGCCGCAGTGGCGCAAGGGCTCGGGGTGAAACTACACCGCACCACGGCCTACCACCCCCAGGCCAATGGCCTGTGCGAGCGCTTTCATCGCTCCATGAAGGCCGCGCTCCAGGCCAGCCTCCGTGACGGCGGCTGGGTCGACAGACTCCCCTGGGTCCTGCTGGGCCTCAGGACGGCGCCCAAAGATGACCTGCGCGCATCCTCGGCGGAGCTGGTCTTCGGGCAACCACTGCGGGTACCGGGTGAATTTATCCCCGACTCCACGGCTCCTTGGTCCGCGGCGCAACAGCGCTCCGCCCTTCAGGAGACCGCCCGGAGGTTCGCCCCGGTGCCAATGGCACACCACGGTTGCCCGCCTTCCCACGTCGCCCCGGAGCTTTGCACGGCAAAGTACGTGTTCATCCGGCACGACGCCCACCGGGTACCGCCACGGCCCCCGTACGACGGGCCCTTGCGCGTGCTGGAGACCGGGGACAAATTTTTCACAGTCGACATCGGTGGTGCCCCGGATCGCATTTCCATGGACCCACTCAAGCCGGCCCACCTCGATCCGGACCACCCCCCCGCCAGCAGCTCTGCCTCCGCGTTGAGGCCGTGCCCCGGCACCCCCGCCAGCAGCTCTGCCTCTGCGTCAAGGCCGCCCCCCGGCGGTCGGACCCCCGGCACCCCCCAGCCCCGCCGGCCCGCTACCCCCCAGCCCTGCACCCATCACCAGGGAGCGTTTCGGCCGGGTCATCCGGCTTCCCCGTAAACGCACCCTTCAGGTGCGTGGGAATTCTGGGGGGGGGGGGGGGGCACGTGTAGCGGGCACAAGGGGCAATAATTCCGCACACCAGTGGGTGGCGCGAGCGCCCAGGTGGGGACCAATGGCATATGCCCCGCCCTTCGACCGATCGGCCACGCCCGGGGACTAGGCGTGGCCTCGGCACATATATGCGGTCTCTAAGCTCGAGCCCGCTCAGACGGCTCAGTGCTGCAGTTCGAGCTTTCGAAATAAAGACTTTTGTTTTAACAAACGCGTTGTGGCCTACCTCTTTGGCAAGCAAGTTGTGTGTGCGCAGCACCACACTTCATATATATATATATATATTTATATATAAAGTAATGAACGGCGGTTGGGAATTATATCCACGATATCCATTTTTCCGTTCTCCAATCTATAGCTTTGTCTTTAAAAAACTCAAGGTTTCGGCCAGCAACCCAGCGTGTACTGGGCCTCTACTTGCCTTCATCAAGAGAAGTTCCCTTGTTCACCTCCTACCAGATATACCTTGGGGAAGGGGTGGGCCTAGTTTATCAACCAATGACAAAGCTGTGTTGCGAGACCTCGTGACCATAGACCCGTGATCGGCTTATGTTGCAAGTGTTTTGTGTGTGTTTGAGCGGTGTATTGTGTTTTGTTGTCCTTGTTGCCTGTGTCGGTTATGTCCCACTTTGGAATAAGGGCGGGCCATGTTCCTCTATGGTACAATGTGAATGTGCTGGCGGAATCCCCGAACAGGGCCAGGAGGCGAATACTGGAGGCCTGGCACACTGGCCAAACGAGGGCACCGTTGACAGAGGAGACTGGCGTTACCACAGGCATACGGACCTCTCATGCATAAATACACCAGAGAGACACCGATGCTGGGAGGAGGACAAGGTCAAAGTGGGACATATATATATATATATCAGCGACTCCAGTATAATATATAATCCCGCTTGGAGTTTGCAAAAAAGCACCTACAGGACTCTCAGACTGTGAGAAACAAGATTCTGCGGGCTTTCATGTGTCTTTCACTGAGGAGAGGCTTCCGTCTGGCCACTCTGCCATAAAGCCCAGATCGGTGGAGTGTTGCAGTGATGGTTGTCCTTCTGGAAGTTTCTCCCATCTCCACACAGGATCTCTGGAGCTCAGGCAGAGTGACCATCGGGTTCTTGGTCACCTCTCTTACCAAGGCCCTTCTCCCCCGATTGCTCAGTTTGGCCGAGCGGCCAGCTCTAGGAAGAGTCCTGGTTGTTCCAAACTTCTTCCATTTAAGAATTATGGAGGCCACTGTGCTCTTGGGAACCTTCAATGCAGCAGAAATGTTTTTGAAGGCTTCCCCAGATCTGTGCCTCGACACAATCCTGTCTCTGAGCTCCGCAGGCAGTTCCTTCGACCTCATGGCTTGGTTTTTGCTCTGATATGCAGTCAGCTTTGAGACCTTATATAGACAGGTGTGTGCCTTTCCAAATCATGTCCAATCAATTGAATTTACCACAGGTGGACTCCAATCAAGGTGTAGAAACATCTCAAAGATGATCAAGAGAAATGGGAGGCACCTGAGCTAAATTTCAAGTGTCATACTTGTCCAGTCTGGACAAAATCACAGACTGGTCAAACAAGTGGAACATGTCTTTCAATCCTGACAAATCTCACTCTCTTACTATGTCTCTCCGAAAAGATCGACTGGACAACCCTCCCATCTACTTTCTCAACAATCCTCTCCAAGAAGTTCTGTCGCTCAAGCTTTTGGGTCTCACTATCTGCCATGATCTTTCTTGGGAAAACCACATTTCCAAGCTGGCCTCCAAAGCCAGTCGCCGACTGGGCATCCTCCGTCGTGCGAAGTCCTTCCTCGGCACACCTGAGCTCCTCACCACATACAAGGCTTTCATCCGCAGCTCAATGGAATACTGTTCTCCCCTATGGGCTGGTGCTCCTGCCTCACACCTGGCCCGGCTTCACGCTGTTGAATCCAAAGCTTTCAAAATCATTGGAATCTCCCGCGATGAAGCTACCTCTGAGGGCCTTTCACTCACTCACCACAGGCAGGTAGGTGGTCTTTCTGTCTTCTACCGACTCCTCTCCGGCCTTGCTCCCCCAGCTCTCTCTGTGCTCTGTCCCCCAAATATTCCTACAGGTCACACAAGATCTGCCAGCAACCCTCTGATGGTTAAACTGCCGAAATCTCGGCTTTCTGCTCACCTTCACTCTTTCATTCCTCTTTTCTCCCGCCTCTGGAACAAACTCCCACGCTCCCTTCAATCCCACTCCTCCCTCCAGGTCTTTAAAACAGCTGTTCACCACCATCTCTTATCTTCCCCCATCCAAAACCTTGATCTTTTCTACCCCCACTAATTCACCCCAGATCCACCTTGTTTGAAATTCCAACTTCTTTCCTGGAAGTCCTGGCAGTGTCCATATGTTTATACCTCTCCTACCCCCCCCCCCCTTCACATGCCTCCCCCCCAAAGCCCTCTCCCTCCCACAGATCTCTCGATGTCTCCATGTCTCTCGGTCCCTGCTCTCAAATGTTGTGTTTGTGTCCTGCCCCCTCTCTCCCCATCTTGTCTACCGCTCCCGATGTTATTTGTTTTATGTGTCTGTTTGTCTTTCTGTGTGATTAATGTTCGCTCTTTCACGAGCCTCGATCTTGTATACATAAAAATAAAAAAAAATAAAAAAATAGCAAAGGGTCTGAGTACTTATGTAAATGTGATTTTTCAGTTTTTTCTTTTTAATAAATATTTACAAAACTTTCTAAAAGCCTGTTTTGTCTTGGTCATTATGGGGTATTGAGTGTAGATTGATGAGGGAAAAAATGAATTTAAACGATTTCAGCATAAGGCTGCAACATAACAAAATGTGAAAAAAGGGAAGGGATCTTAATACTTTCCGAATGCACTGTATACAGTGCCTCCAGGAAGTCTACACCCCCTTTCAAAATTTTCACTTTTTGTTGCCTCATAGCCTGGAATTAAATTGCATTAAATCAGACTTTTTCCACCTTTATTTACACATCGTAATTCACAACTTCCAAATGAAAAACAAATTCTACAAATTTAAGAAAATTACTTAAAATATAAAACTTGAATATCTTCATTGGATCAGTGTCCAGCCCCCATGAGTTAATACTTTGGCAGCAATTGCAGCTGTGAGTCTGTTGGGATAGGTCTCTACCAACTTTACACATCTTGATTGTGCAATATTTGCCCATTCTTCTGTACAAAACTGTTCAAGCTCGGTCAAGTTGTGTAGGGAGCATTGATGAACAGCAATCTTCAAGTCATGGCACAGATTTTCAATTGGATTTGGGTCGGGGATATGACTGGGCCACACAAGGACATTTATCTTTTTGTTCCATAGCCGCTCCAGTGCTTTGGATGTATGCTTCGGGTCGTTGTCTTGCTGAAAGGTGAACTCCGTCCCAATTTCAGTTTTCTAGCAGAGGGCAGCAGGTTTTCCTGTAGGATTTTTCTGTATTTTGCTCCATCCATTTTCCCTTCTGTCCTGACAAGTGCCTCAGTCTCTGCTGATGAGAAACATCCCCATAACATGATGCTGCCATCACCATGTTTCACAGTAGGGATGGTGTTCTTTGGGTGATATGCTCTGTTGAGTTTGCACGAAACAAAACATTTTGCATTTAGTCCAAAAAGTTTGATCTTGGTTTCGTCAGACCACAAAACTTTTTGCCACATGGCCTCAGAATCTCCGGAGTGGTTTTTTTCATACCTCAAACAGGACTCACAGCGGGCTTTTTTGAGTAATGGCTTCCTTATTGCCATCCTACCGTATGGAGCTTGTGGAGTGCTTGGGATATTGGTATCACATGCACACAGTGACCAATCTTTGCCATAAAGGCCTGTAGCTCTTCCAAAGTTGCCATTGGCCTCTTGGTGGCATCTCTGATCAGTCTCCTCCTTGCTTTGTCATCCAGTTTGGAGGTATGGCCTGATCTAGGCAGGATCTTGGTGGTGCCATACACCTTCCACTTCTTAATGATTGCCTTCACTGTGCTCCAAGGAATATTCAAGGCCTTTGAAATTTTTTTATACCAATCCCCTGATCTGTGCCTTTCCACAACTTTATTCCGGAGATCTTTTGAAAGCTCCTTGTTGAGTCTTTGCTGTGAAATGCACTACCCAGCAGAGGAAACCTCCAGGAACAGCTGATTTTATTCTGAAATAATCAGAATTACTACAATTTAACACAGGTCAAGGAGAATTAACTTGGTGTGTGATTTTGAAGGTTATGGTTACACCTGAGCTCATTTACAATTGCTATTATAAGGGGGGTGGACACTTATCCAACCAAGATATTCTGGTTTTGTATTTTTCATTATGAAATTTTATTTTATTTAAATTGAAATTCTGAAATTTGAAGAATTTGTTTTTCACTTGGAAGTTGTGGGTTATATATATACGTACATCTACATATTCTATAGTTATTTCCCTCTCACCCTTTATCCTCGTATCTGTCTCTTTCACCCATCTCCCATCTGTGTTTCATCATAACTCATCCTATTTGTGCATTCATACCATTACTCACACTCCACAAATCGCTGTTCAACGTGTGGTACCACTGAGCCTCAAACGCAGGATGAAAAAAGATACAAGCAATCGATTGGTCAAGTGTCTGGTGGTGTGTGAATGATTAAAATTTAATGTTTTTCCCCACTAATGGCCTCGGGTTTGCCCATTATCTGGTGACTGCAATGTGACACATAATCAGTTACAAAAAATGATTCAGACTCCTGAAGATCTTAAACAAAAGCAGTCAATGTGACCTCATTCTGGGTATTACAGTCCTATAATCACTGATACATTCCATGGCTCTACTTATGGGCAATACTATAATCACAAATTCATTCCATGGCTCATACCTATGCGCAATATTATAATCACCGATTCATTCAACGGCTCATACTTATGCGCAATATTATAATCACCGATTCATTCCACGGCTCATACTTATGGGCAATACTATAATCACCGATTCATTCCACGGCTCTTACTTATGGGCAATACTATAATCACCGATTCATTCAACGGCTCATACTTATGGGCAATAATATAATCACCGATTCATTCCATGGCTCATACTTATGGGCAATACTATAATCACTGATTCATTCAACGGCTCATACTTATGGGCAATAATATAATCACCGATTCATTCCACGGCTCATACTTATGGGCAATACTATAATCACCGATTCATTCAACGGCTCATACTTATGGGCAATAATATAATCACCGATTCATTCCACGGCTCATACTTATGGGCAATACTATAATCTCTGATTCATTCAACGGCTCATACTTATGGGCAATAATATAATCACCGATTCATTCCATGGCTTATACTTATGGGCAATACTATAATCACCGATTCATTCCACGGCTCATACTTAAGGGTAATACTATAATCACCGATTCATTCCACGGCTCATACTTATGGGCAATATTATAATCACTAATTCATTCCATGGCTTATACTTATGGGCAATACTATAATCACCGATTCATTCCACGGCTCATACTTATGGGCAATACTATAATCACCGATTCATTCCACGGCTCATACTTATGGGCAATACTATAATCACCGATTCATTCCACGGCTCATACTTATGGGCAATACTGTAATCGCCGATTCATTCCATAGCTTATACTTATAGGCAATATTATCATCACTAATTCATTCCACGGCTCATACTTTTGGGCAATACTACGCAAAAGAAGACCTGGTAGCTGATTGTGAACATAGAGGATGGTCTGTAAACTACTTTCCAGTAGAAATAGGTAGTAGAGGGTTTTACGATACATATTTCAGCAAATGCCTTGCCCTTTTAGGCATTCCAACAGAAAACAGGAAGATTATTATTGACACTGCATCCAAAACGGCCCTTAGAGCGCGCTATGTCATCTGGCTATGCAGAAGCTCAAAGGCCTTCAAACAAATAGAATTACTGCCCACACCAGAAATGTGCTCTCAGAGAAGAGGGACGGTTGAGCGCTCATAAAACCGGTTTAACCCACCAAAGTCTGGTCTGAAGTCCAGAAACCTCAGAGTATAGTTTTGAGTATAGTATAGCTTCAGATTATTGTTCCAGACAGAGATTCTGCAACATGGTGAAGATTTTTTCCTGAAGTCATCTTCATTATTTCAGGAGTGCTCATCCTAAAAGGGGTGATTGGAAGGCTCCGAAGATGACTGCGCTGGTGTTTCACCAATTAATTGCCCCATCACCGATTCGTACCACAGCTCATACCGATGGGCAATACTATGATCATAGAATCATTCCAGGGCTCATACTTATGGGCAATACTATAATTAATTTCATTCCACGGCTCCTACTTAGGGGCAATACTATAATCAATTATTCATTACACGGCTCATACTTATGGGCAATACCATAATCACCGATTCATTCCATGGCTTATACTTATGGGCAATACTATAATTACCGATTCATTCCAAGGCTCATACTTATGGGTAATACTATAATTAATTTCATTCTACGGCTCCTACTTAGGGGCAATACTATAATCAATTATTCATTCCACGGCTCATACTTATGGGCAATACTATAATCACCGATTCATTCCACGGCTCATACTTATGGGTAATACTATAATCAGCGATTCATTCCAAGGCTCATACTTATGGGTTATACTATAATTAATTTCATTCCACGGCTCTTACTTATGGGCAATACTATAATCAATTATTCATTCCACGGCTCATACTTATGGGCAATACTATAATCACCGATTCATTCCAAGGCTCATACTTATGGGTAATACTATAATTAATTTCATTCCACGGCTCCTACTTATGGGCAATACTATAATCAACTATTTCCACGGCTCATACTTATGGGCAATACCATAATCACCGATTCATTCCACGGCTCATACTTATGGGTAATACGATAATCACCGATTCATTCCACGGCTCATACATATGGGTAATACTATAATCACCGATTCATTCCACAGCTCATACTTATGGGCAATGCTACAATCCCCGATTCATTCCATGGCTTATACTTATGGGCAATACTGTAATCGCTGATTCATTCCATGGCTTATACTTATGGGTAATACTATAATCACTGATTCATTCCATGGCTTATACTTATGGGCAATACTACAATCAATGATTAATTCCATGACTCATACTTATGGGCAATACTATAATCACCGATTAATTCCATGGCTCATACTTATGGGTAATACTACAATCACCGATTAATTCCAAGGCTCATACTTATGGGTAATACTATAATTAATTTCATTCCACGGCTCCTACTTATGGGCAATACTGTAATCGCTGATTCATTCCACGGCTCATACTTATGGATAATACTATAATCACTGATTCATTCCACGGCTTATACTTATGGGTAATACTATAATGACCGATTCATTCCACGGCTCATACTTATGGGTAATACTATAATCGCCGATTTATTCCATGGCTTATACTTATGGGCAATACTATAATCACCGATTAATTCCAAGGCTCATACTTATGGGCAATACTATAATCACCGATTTATTCCATGGCTTATACTTATGGGCAATACTATAATCACCGATTTATTCCATGGCTTATACTTATGGGCAATACTATAATCACCGATTAATTCCATGGCTCATACTTATGGGCAATACTATAATCACCGATTAATTCCACGGCTTATACTTATGGGCAATACTATAATCACCGATTTATTCCATGGCTTATACTTATGGGCAATACTATAATCACCGATTTATTCCATGGCTTATACTTATGGGCAATACTATAATCACCGATTAATTCCATGGCTCATACTTATGGGCAATACTATAATCACCGATTAATTCCAAGGCTCATACTTATGGGTAATACTATAATTAATTTCATTCCACGGCTCCTACTTATGGGCAATACTGTAATCGCTGATTCATTCCACGGCTCATACTTATGGATAATACTATAATCACTGATTCATTCCACGGCTTATACTTATGGGTAATACTATAATGACCGATTCATTCCACGGCTCATACTTATGGGTAATACTATAATCGCCGATTTATTCCATGGCTTATACTTATGGGCAATACTGTAATCGCTGATTCATTCCATGGCTCATACTTATGGGTAATACTATAATCACTGATTCATTCCACGGCTTATACTTATGGGCAATACTACAATCAATGATTAATTCCATGGCTCATACTTATGGGCAATACTATAATCACTGATTAATTCCACGGCTTATACTTATGGGTAATACTATAATCACTGATTCATTCCACGGCTCATACTTATGGGCAATACTGCAATCAATGATTAATTCCCTGGCTCATACTTATGGGCTATACTATAATCACCGATTAATTCCAAGGCTCATACTTATGGGTAATACTATAATTAATTTCATTCCACGGCTCCTACTTATGGGCAATACTGTAATCGCTGATTCATTCCACGGCTCATACTTATGGATAATACTATAATCACTGATTCATTCCACGGCTTATACTTATGGGTAATACTATAATGACCGATTCATTCCACGGCTCATACTTATGGGTAATACTATAATCGCCGATTTATTCCATGGCTTATACTTATGGGCAATACTGTAATCGCTGATTCATTCCATGGCTCATACTTATGGGTAATACTATAATCACTGATTCATTCCACGGCTTATACTTATGGGCAATACTACAATCAATGATTAATTCCATGGCTCATACTTATGGGCAATACTATAATCACTGATTAATTCCACGGCTTATACTTATGGGTAATACTATAATCACTGATTCATTCCACGGCTCATACTTATGGGCAATACTGCAATCAATGATTAATTCCCTGGCTCATACTTATGGGCTATACTATAATCACCGATTAATTCCATGGCTCATACTTATGGGCAATACTACAATCACCGATTAATTCCATGGCTTATACTTATGGGTAATACTATAATCACTGATTCATTCCACGGCTCATACTTATGGGTAATACTATAATCACTGTTTCATTCCACGGCTCATACTTATGGGCAATACTACAATCACCGATTAATTCCATGGCTCATACTTATGGGTAATACAATAAATGACCGATTAATTCCACAGCTCTTGTGTGGCTTTCACTATAGTTTTGTATTTTGATTTATACGAGTATATTACGCTTTGTTTGAGGTACAGCACAATAAAAAGCTTACCAGAATGAGTTTATTGTTATTATTATTATTTAAACAAAATTGTTAAAAAACTGAAACCATCTTCGGCATTATACATTCCAGACCTATTTAGAGAACCGCCTTTATTATTTATTTATTTATTTCCTATCCTGAAATTTTGGCAATGGAGGGGATAAATTGTCAGAGGGCAACAGGTTCACAGACTGATGGAGGATCAAAGGAGAATGGAAACAAAGACAATGCACATAAGTGGATGAGTGGCCGAAAGAGAGGAGACTGGATGAGGGAGGGGTTAGAGTGAGTGCAAGAGACGACGAGAGCATGGGTGGTTGAGGGAGAAAGAATGAGTTGATAAGAGGGGGGCGGGGGGGGGGGGCACAAGGCAACAAACAGAGGGAGTCAGGTCAACAGAAAAGAGAGTAAGTGGGGGTCTAGCATCAAATCATCACGGTACATCATCAAGACACCTTCCATTTTAGTTTTCTTCCAGTTTTGGGAGAGGTTTTGTTGTTTTTGAGGTTTCTTACAAGTAATTTCAATACAGAAGTAGGAGGTCATTAGGTGCATTAAAGCCTGTGCAATGGTTGCCAACCTATGGTTGTTTGTCTGTGCTCTACCCTTTTTGAATGCTGAGTGTCAAGCAAGGAAGTAGCACGTACATTTTAAAAGTCTTTGTTATGATTCGGCCAGGGTCTGGTTCGAACCGCCGACCTTCCAGACTAAGAGCAGACTCTCCGGCCATAATTCCACCAAATCTGGTTAAAGGATCAATGAGTCTGAGACAGCATAGCAGGCCATAAATAGACTTCACATGGTTTTTGGGGGGGGTTGTATTTAATGCATGGTCTAAACAATCTTGATGTAAACAAACTGTGTAACTCTTGTAAACAAATCTGTTATTAAGAGATGTCAATATCATTGCATCTTTTGATGATTCAATAATGCCTATAATAATGATGATTCAACAGCATTGCATCTTTCAGCTGTTCTGCCTGTCCACAATATGTCTGATCTTTCCTGTCCCACTCTATCTTGCTCTTTTTATGAACTTTCCACTTTTTACATTTAATTGCGATGATCATCTCGTTTGTAATTTCGAATGATCATAATTACAAGTATTTTCCATTTTGAATATTCAACAATTCCAGCGTCCGACAATGTGAAAATGAAATTTAAAAAAAGATAACCTTAACATGTACATCAAAATATTATAGGTAATAGCAGGGTAGCTGTTTTTCAGCTACCTCAGGGAGCGACAGTCCCTGCCCTATGCAAGTCCCGAGCTCAGCTGGCTACAGCTGACAGTACCTGGTATGGGCCCCTTGTCCAGGTTAATGGATCCCCAGTGTCTTGTGGGTGAAGCCTCTTTAGGCTAAGGCTATGAGAAGGAAACTCAGATATCAATCCGCACCTGTAGATCAGCCGGGGCAGCACTACATCTATGTATATAAAACACAGTTTGTGTGTGTGTGTGTAATGTTACCGATAGACTCCGAAACGGAGAGGCTCACGTGCTTGATATTTGGCATAGACATGGCCATTGAGCCTGGGACGAACATGGCCAAAACAATATTTGACGAGATCCATATTTTTTATTCATATTTACCTCAGCGCATTTCAGCGAAGTACCCGCTAATCTCAGCCAGTGCGAGCAGCTCGCTGATTCGCTCAGAGCGATCACGTGATGTTCCATCCCGTCACACGTCAAACGTTTGCACGTAATTCAGGGCGAAAAGCCATTGCGTTTTTTCACCTTTATGCGACCGTGTTTTGTGTCGATTTTGTGCGATATGAATTAAATTTTAATTCATATTTCGTGTTCACGAATTCGAATACGAAGGATTTCCCCTTTCGATTTCGAATACAAATCGAATACGAGCTTGAGTCGAGAGGGCGAATGTACGGGTCTCCCTTCCCCCGCCCGGCAACGCCGGTACTGGAGGACGTGGGCCACAGGATCGGTGAGTCTCCAAAATCCCGCTTCGTGCTCTTTCAAAGATGCAGGACGATGTCGCGATTGTTGTGCTGCTCTCCGACCATGAGAACTGCAACGTCATTGTTGACTGGCCCTCCCCCTTCCCCCTCCCCCGTCCGTCCTCCCCTCCCTTCCCCCTCCATCCTCCCCCTCCCCCCTCCCTTTCCCCTCCCCCCTCCCTTTCCCCTCCCCCGTCCATCCTCCCCTCCCTTCCCCCTCCATCCTCCCCCTCCCCCCTCCCTTTCCCCCTTTCCCCCTCCCCTCCCCCCTCCCCCCTCCCTTTCCCCCTTTCCCCCTCCCCCCACCCCTCCCCCTCCCCTCCCCCCTCCCCATCCCCCCTCCCTCCCCTCCCCCTCCCTCCTCCCCATCCCCCCTCCCTCCCCTCCCCCTCCCTCCTCCCCCCGCCCCTCCCCCTCCCCATCCCTCACCCCTCCCCTCCCCCTTTCCCCTCGCCCCCCCTCCCATCCCTCCCAACCCCTCCCTTTTCCCCCCCATCCCCTCCTCCCCCTCCCCCTACCCCTCCCCCTCCCCCTACCCCTCCCCCTCCCCCCTCCCTCTCGCCCCTCCCCCTCCCCCTGCCCCCTCCCCCGCCCCTCCCCCTCACACCCCCCTCACACTCCCATCCCTCACCCTCTCCTCCCCCCTCCCCCTCCCCTCCCCCTCCCCCTCTCCTCCCCCTCCCCCTCCCCTCCCCCTCCCCCTCTCCCTCCCCTTCCCCTCCCCCCTCCCCACCCTCCCCCTCCCCTCCCCCTCCCCCTCCCCTCCCCCTCCCCCTCCCCTCCTCCTCCCATTCCTCCCCCTCCCCCCTCCCCCTCCCCCTCCTCCCCCTCCCCCCTCCCCCTCCCCCCTCCCCTCCCCCTCCCCCTCCCCCTCCCCCTCACCCTCCCCCTCCCCTCCCATCCCTCACCCCTCCCCCCTCCCATCCCTCACCCTCCCCCCTCTCCCCCTTCGCCCCTCCCCCTCCCATCCCTCACCCTCCCCTCTCCCCCTCCCCCTCCCCCTCTTCTCCACCTCTCCCCCTCCCCCTCCCCCTCTTCTCCCCTCCCCCCTCCCCTCCCCTCCCGGCAATGCCGGGTACTTCTGATAGTCATGGATAAATGTGCCCATGAAAGTCAGTGGTGGTACAAATTTAGGCATCAATGCGCAGCATCTGCAGACAGCATCTGTCCACTTTGGACATCAAGGACAGCCATCATCATACTGATGACCTGGCCATTCTGCTGCACCTATGTGCATCAGACTTCACGTTGCATTTACTGCACCTGCAGCCAATGATCCTCATAGGCATAAAGAGTGGGAGAGGAAGAGCACACACCTCCATCACTTTAATAGCTTCTCTGTGCATGTTTAAGAGATTCGTTGAAAGCGACGACTCACACATCATCATAGTTAGAAGAAACAAACCAGTCGTCTTATAGGATGGTGTCGAGGTAGCACACTTACCTTTAAGCTGTCTCACCTCGCGGCTTCAAATCCTGACGCAGCTATAAACTGTCATCCTGATGTTTCGCAGGCAGGGCAAGACATCAATGTGTGTGCCGTCCTTCAGAATTCAGATGGACGTTAAACTGGGTGCCCCGTCTACTAACATTAGTTGGTGGATGTGAAAGATTCCATGGTGTCATTCACGAAGAGTCGGCAAGTTATCGCCAGCACCCTGAACAAATTACAAATTCCTGTCACCTACAGTCGAATGTTAGGCCTTGCCAGCGAGTTTGTGAAACCCAGAAACTTTCAATGGCTGACCACTCAATGTGGGAATAATTGTGGTCTTTAAAGCAGCAGTAATAATAGCAGTAGAGAAGGAATTCGGTTAAATATTGCACAATCAACCAATTACCTGCAACGTTGGTCTGTTTCAAACGTTTTTCCTGCACATCATGTGACATTTTGTGGTCCTTGATAACAGTGGCGGAAACAGCAAGAGAGTTGGGATGTAAACCGAGGAGATGGAAATGATTGTTGGAATTTCCAATGCAGAAGATGGAGCTGATGGTTGGGATCTGAAAACTGAACATGGAGCTGATGGTTGGGATCTGAAAACTTAAGATGGAGCAGATGGTTGGGATCTGAAAACTGAAGATGGAGGTGATGCCTGGAATTTCCAATGCAGAAGATGGAGCTGATGTTTCGGATATGAAAACAGAAGATGGAACTGATGGTTTGGATCTGAAAACTGAAGATGGAACTGATGGTTTGGATCTGAAAACTGAAGATGGAGCTGATGCCTGGAATTTCCAACCTATAAGATGGAGCTGATGTTTGGGATATGAAAGCAGAAGATGGAGCAGATGGTTGGGATCTGAAAACAGAAGATGGAGCTGCTGGTTGGGATCTGAAAACAGAAGATGGAGCTGATGGTTGGGATCTGAAAACAGAAAATGGAGCTGATGTTTGCGATATGAAAACAGAAGATGGAGCAGATGGTTGGGATCTGAAAACAGAAGATGGAGCTGCTGTTTGGGATCTGAAAACAGAAGATGGAGCTGATGGTTGGGATCTGAAAACAGAAGATGGAGCAGATGGTTGGGATCTGAAAACTGAAGATGGAGGTGATGCCTGGAATTTCCAATGCAGAAGATGGAGCTGATGTTTCGGATATGAAAACAGAAGATGGAACTGATGGTTTGGATCTGAAAACTGAAGATGGAGCTGATGGTTGGGATCTGAAAACAGAAGATGGAGCTGATGCCTGGAATTTCCAACCTATAAGATGGAGCTGATGTTTGGGATATGAAAGCAGAAGATGGAGCAGATGGTTGGGATCTGAAAACAGAAGATGGAGCTGCTGGTTGGGATCTGAAAACAGAAGATGGAGCTGATGGTTGGGATCTGAAAACAGAAAATGGAGCTGATGTTTGCGATATGAAAACAGAAGATGGAGCAGATGGTTGGGATCTGAAAACAGAAGATGGAGCTGCTGTTTGGGATCTGAAAACAGAAGATGGAGCTGATGGTTGGGATCTGAAAACAGAAGATGGAGCTGATGGTTGGGATCTGAAAACAGAAGATGGAGCTGATGGTTGGAATTTCCAACCTATAAGATGGAGCTGATGTTTGGGATATGAAAACAGAAGATGGAGGTGATGCCTGGAATTTCCAATGCAGAAGATGGAGCTGATGTTTCGGATATGAAAACAGAAGATGGAACTGATGGTTTGGATCTGAAAACTGAAGATGGAGCTGATGGTTGGGATCTGAAAACAGAAGATGGAGCTGATGCCTGGAATTTCCAACCTATAAGATGGAGCTGATGTTTGGGATATGAAAGCAGAAGATGGAGCAGATGGTTGGGATCTGAAAACAGAAGATGGAGCTGCTGGTTGGGATCTGAAAACAGAAGATGGAGCTGATGGTTGGGATCTGAAAACAGAAAATGGAGCTGATGTTTGCGATATGAAAACAGAAGATGGAGCAGATGGTTGGGATCTGAAAACAGAAGATGGAGCTGCTGTTTGGGATCTGAAAACAGAAGATGGAGCTGATGGTTGGGATCTGAAAACAGAAGATGGAGCTGATGGTTGGAATTTCCAACCTATAAGATGGAGCTGATGTTTGGGATATGAAAACAGAAGATGGAGCAGATGGTTGGGATCTGAAAACATAAGATGGAGCAGATGGTTGGGATCCGAAAACTGAAGATGGAGCTGATGCCTGGAATTTCCAACCTATAAGATGGAGTTGATGTTTGGGATATGAAAACAGAAGATGGAGCAGAGGGTTGGGATCTGAAAACAGAAGATGGAGCTGATGGTTGGAATTTCCAACTTAGAAAATGGAGCTGATGTTTGAGATCTGAAAACAGAAGATGGAGCTGATGGTTGGGATCTGAAAACAGAAGATGGAGCTGATGCCTGGAATTTCCAACCTAGAGGATGGAGTTGATGTTTGGGATATGAAAAGAGAAGATGGAGCAGATGGTTGGGATCTGAAAACAGAAAATGGAGCAGATGGTTGGGATCTGAAAACTGAAGATGGAGGTGATGCCTGGAATTTCCAATGCAGAAGATGGAGCTGATGTTTGGGATATGAAAACAGAAGATGGAACTGATGGTTTGGATCTGAAAACTGAAGATGGAGCTGATGGTTGGGATCTGAAAACAGAAGATGGAGGTGATGCCTGGAATTTCTAACCTATAAGATGGAGCTGATGTTTGGGATATGAAAACAGAAGATGGAGCAGATGGTTGGGATCTGAAAACAGAAGATGGAGCTGCTGGTTGGGATCTGAAAACAGAAGATGGAGCTGATGGTTGGGATCTGAAAACAGAAAATGGAGCTGATGTTTGCGATATGAAAACAGAAGATGGAGCAGATGGTTGGGATCTGAAAACAGAAGATGGAGCTGCTGTTTGGGATCTGAAAACAGAAGATGGAGCTGATGGTTGGGATCTGAAAACAGAAGATGGAGCTGATGGTTGGGATCTGAAAACAGAAGATGGAGCTGATGGTTGGAATTTCCAACCTATAAGATGGAGCTGATGTTTGGGTTATGAAAACAGAAGATGGAGCAGATGGTTGGGATCTGAAAACATAAGATGGAGCAGATGGTTGGGATCCGAAAACTGAAGATGGAGCTGATGCCTGGAATTTCCAACCTATAAGATGGAGTTGATGTTTGGGATATGAAAACAGAAGATGGAGCAGAGGGTTGGGATCTGAAAACAGAAGATGGAGCTGATGGTTGGAATTTCCAACTTAGAAAATGGAGCTGATGTTTGAGATCTGAAAACAGAAGATGGAGCTGATGGTTGGGATCTGAAAACAGAAGATGGAGCTGATGCCTGGAATTTCCAACCTAGAGGATGGAGTTGATGTTTGGGATATGAAAAGAGAAGATGGAGCAGATGGTTGGGATCTGAAAACAGAAAATGGCGCAGATGGTTGGGATCTGAAAACTGAAGATGGAGGTGATGCCTGGAATTTCCAATGCAGAAGATGGAGCTGATGTTTGGGATATGAAAACAGAAGATGGAACTGATGGTTTGGATCTGAAAACTGAAGATGGAGCTGATGGTTGGGATCTGAAAACAGAAGATGGAGGTGATGCCTGGAATTTCTAACCTATAAGATGGAGCTGATGTTTGGGATATGAAAACAGAAGATGGAGCAGATGGTTGGGATCTGAAAACAGAAGATGGAGCTGCTGGTTGGGATCTGAAAACAGAAGATGGAGCTGATGGTTGGGATCTGAAAACAGAAAATGGAGCTGATGTTTGCGATATGAAAACAGAAGATGGAGCAGATGGTTGGGATCTGAAAACAGAAGATGGAGCTGCTGTTTGGGATCTGAAAACAGAAGATGGAGCTGATGGTTGGGATCTGAAAACAGAAGATGGAGCTGATGGTTGGAATTTCCAACCTATAAGATGGAGCTGATGTTTGGGATATGAAAACAGAAGATGGAGCAGATGGTTGGGATCTGAAAACATAAGATGGAGCAGATGGTTGGGATCCGAAAACTGAAGATGGAGCTGATGCCTGGAATTTCCAACCTATAAGATGGAGTTGATGTTTGGGATATGAAAACAGAAGATGGAGCAGATGGTTGGGATCTGAAAACAGAAGATGGAGCTGCTGTTTGGGATCTGAAAACAGAAGATGGAGCTGATGGTTGGGATCTGAAAACAGAAGATGGAGCTGATGGTTGGAATTTCCAACCTATAAGATGGAGCTGATGTTTGGGATATGAAAACAGAAGATGGAGCAGATGGTTGGGATCTGAAAACATAAGATGGAGCAGATGGTTGGGATCCGAAAACTGAAGATGGAGCTGATGCCTGGAATTTCCAACCTATAAGATGGAGTTGATGTTTGGGATATGAAAACAGAAGATGGAGCAGAGGGTTGGGATCTGAAAATCGAAGATGAAGCTGCTGGTTGGGATCTGAAAACTGAAGATGGAGCAGATGGTTGGGATCTGAAAACAGAAGATGGAGCTGATGGTTGGGATCTGAAAACTGAAGATGGAGCTGATGGTTGGGATCTGAAAACAGAAGATGGAGCTGATGGTTGGGATCTGAAAACTGAAGATGGAGCTGATGGTTGGGATCTGAAAACAGAAGATGGAGCTGATGGTTGGGATCTGAAAACTGAAGATGGAGCTGATGGTTGGGATCTGAAAACAGAAGATGGAGCTGATGGTTGGGATCTGAAAACTGAAGATGGAGATGATGGTTGGGATCTGAAAACTGAAGATGGAGCTGATGCCTGGAATTTCCAACCTAGAAGATGGAGTTTGGCATATGAAAACAGAAAATGGAACTGATGGTTGGGATCTGAAAACTGAAGATGGAGCTGATGCCTGGAATTTCCAACCTATAAGATGGAGCTGATGTTTGGGATATGAAAACAGAAGATGGAGCTGATGGTTGGGATCTGAAAACTGAAGATGGAGCTGATGGTTGGGATCTGAAAACAGAAGATGGAGCTGATGGTTGGGATCTGAAAACTGAAGATGGAGCTGATGGTTGGGATCTGAAAACTGAAGATGGAGCTGATGGTTGGGATCTGAAAACTGAAGATGGAGGTGATGGTTGGGATCTGAAAACTGAAGATGGAGCTGATGGTTGGGATCTGAAAACTGAAGATGGAGGTGATGGTTGGGATCTGAAAACAGAAGATGGAGCTGATGGTTTGGATCTGAAAACTGAAGATGGAGGTGATGGTTGGGATCTGAAAACTGAAGATGGAGCTGATGGTTGGGATCTGAAAACTGAAGATGGAGCTGATGGTTGGGATCTGAAAACAGAAGATGGAGCTGATGGTTGGGATCTGAAAACTGAAGATGGAGCTGATGGTTGGGATCTGAAAACAGAAGATGGAGCTGATGGTTGGGATCTGAAAACTGAAGATGGAGCTGATAGTTGGGATCTGAAAACTGAAGATGGAGCTGATGGTTGGGATCTGAAAACAGAAGATGGAGCTGATGGTTGGGATCTGAAAACTGAAGATGGAGGTGATGGTTGGGATCTGAAAACTGAAGATGGAGCTGATGGTTGGGATCTGAAAGCAGATGGTTGGGATCTGAAAACTGAAGATGGAGCTGATGCCTGGAATTTCCAACCTAGAAGATGGAGTTTGGCATATGAAAACAGAAGATGGAACTGATGGTTGGGATCTGAAAACTGAAGATGGAGCTGATGCCTGGAATTTCCAACCTATAAGATGGAGCTGATGTTTGGGATATGAAAACAGAAGATGAAGCAGATGGTTGGGATCTGAAAACAGAAGATGGAGCTGATGGTTGGGAGCTGAAAACTGAAGATGGAGCTGATGGTTGCGATCTGAAAACAGAAGATGGAGCTGATGGTTGGGATCTGAAAACTGAAGATGGAGCTGATGGTTGGGATCTGAAAACAGAAGATGGAGCTGATGGTTGGGAGCTGAAAACTGAAGATGGAGCTGATGGTTGGGATCTGAAAACAGAAGATGGAGCTGATGGTTGGGATCTGAAAACTGAAGATGGAGCTGATGGTTGGGATCTGAAAACAGAAGATGGAGCTGATGGTTGGGATCTGAAAACTGAAGATGGAGCTGATGGTTGGGATCTGAAAACTGAAGATGGAGCTGATGGTTGGGATCTGAAAATCGAAAATGCAGCTGATGTTTGAGATCTGAAAACAGAAGATGGAGCTGATGATTGGGATCTGAAAACTGAAGATGGAGCTGATGGTTTGTCGTTCTAAATTAAAATCATACGACTAACGTTTATAGTTTGAACTCTACGTGCGACGGTAGTTCCATATGTGTTACAAGAACCGTAACTGCACACTACTGCAATTGCGGGCGGCAGACATAAACTGTTTTGAATTATACAAATGCTACTCCTGTTTCCGAGCTGGTTTTACTGACTGCAGTTGTTTTATAAAGAAGCTCCTTACTTATGCCAAGCACCCTCGTTACCATGCGACGTGCTGAGACTAAACCCAATCTTAATCTCAGCTCGGCACTCTGCCAACTTTAGTGCAATGATAAAATTGAACGGAATACAAATTCTAGTTTGTCTGCATATACACTTGACCAAAAGGAGGAGCATATACACTTGACAAAAACAGAGTCTCAAAATATAGAAATTAACAAAAGGTGTGCTAATCAAAGCTGACACTTTTCCTCGTGGCTTGCTGGCTTGAGGCTCTCGGCCTACATATACAGGCCACCTGTTGAAACGTGTTTTATGCTGATGTGATGCATCGAGTATGTACTCAAAGAAAGGAACCAGCTGGCATTGTATGCCAAAAGGCAGCGTCTCCTGGAACCAAATGCACAAAGGTGATTATCATATCATACAAATGAGATTTTGTCTTCAAGTTTGCATTCAAAATGTTATACCGAAACATATTGGGTCACTGTACTTCCATTGGATTGAACAAAACCAGATTGCATCTGATGTTCCTCGATAAAATGTCATTTTAGCTTCATTGTTTCCGAAGGAATCTGTCAGCTTCCCCGTACCAGCACAGTCCACATTTGTTCACAGGCATTTGCATCTCTTTACAGAACTTGTTCTCAAGACTGTAAGTTAGGATCTGTAACTGTCTCAAATAATAGGCTACAATATCCCATGCTGCTTTATGTAATAGGCAACAACCTCTATTAAACATTAGGCTCCGATGTCTGTATACATTAGGTACAGTCACGTGAAAAAGTAAGTACACCCCATGTAAAGTTTGGACTTTTTCAACATATTTCCACATACAGCTATTTGATCGTCATTTCATCAATATTGATAGGTAAAGGTGATATAATATAACAAATATCATGAAACATTTACATTTTGTAGTCCATTGTATAATTTAAAGAAACATAAATGCAAATTTCGCATGTGGAAAAACTAAGTACACCCTTACATTTATCACTACTTCAAATACCTAAAATTAGAATCAGGTGCACCAGCTCAGGTGCAAATGATTAGAACATCGTTAGAGAGGATCTTGGAGGAACCTGCGGTATTTAAACCTCAGACATTTAGTTTGGTTTGCTCTTTGTTGTTGAAGTGTGCAGCGTCACCATGCCTAGATCAAAAGAGCTCTCTGAGGCCTTCAGAAAAAAGGTTATAGATGTCTACGAGTCTGGGAAGGGATTTTAAAAGATCTCCAAACAATTTGAAATCAATCATTCGACTGTCCGGAAGATCATCTACAAGTGGAGAAGATTCCAAACAACTGCCAACTTGTTAGGCCAGGCCGCCCCAGCAAGTTCAGCCCGAGAGCAGACCGCAAGATGCTGAAAGAAGTCTCGAAGAACCCCCAGAATGTCATCAAGGGACTTCAGGTAGCTCTTGCCACTGTTGATGTCAAAGTGCACGAGTCTACCATTAGAAAGAGGCTGCACAAATTTGATCTACATGGGAGGTGTGCCAGGAGGAAACCTTTGCTCTCCAGAAAGAACATCAGGGCAAGACTAAAGTTTGCCAATGAACACCTAGGCAAAGACCAGCACTTCTGGAACAATGTGCTCTGGACAGATGAGTCAAAGGTAGAGCTATTTGGCCACAATACCAGAAGACATGTTTGGCGAAAACCAAAGAAAGCATTTGACCACTAGAACCTGATACCAACTGTAAAGCATGGTGGTGGAAATATTACGGTTTGGGGCAGCTTTGCTGCATCAGGGCCTGGGCAGCTCACCATCAAAGAATCCACTATGAATTCTTCATTGTACCAGAGGGTGCTTGAGGATAATGTGAGGCCATCTGTCGGAAAGTTGAAGCTTAACCGAAGGTGGACCTTGCAACATGACAATAACGCCAAACAAACAGTAAATCCACCAAGGAATGGCTGAAAAGAAAGAAATGGAGGGTTCTGGAATGGCCAAGTCAAAGCCCGGATCGAATTCCCATCGAGATGTTGTGGGGGGATTTGAAACGAGCTGTGCATGCAAGAAACCCCACAAACATCGCACAACAGAAAGAATTCTGCATGGAGGAGTGGGAAAAAATTTCTCCCAGTCTATGTCAGAGACTGGTAGACTGTTATAAGAAATGCCTACTTGAGGTTGTTTCTACCAAAGGGGGCAATACCACCTATTAGAGCCAAGGGTGTACTTACTTTTTCCACATGCGTGATTTGCATTTATGTTTATTTAAATTATACAATGGACTACAAAATGTAAATGTTTCATGATATTTGTTATGTTATATCACCTTTATCTATCAATATTGTTGAAATGAATATCAAATAGCTGTATGTTGAAATATGTTGAAAAAGTCAAAACTTTACATGGGGTGTACTTACTTTTTCACGTGACTGTATATATAGAGATACGTACATATATATATTGTTGCGGATTTGAGAATCTTGTAATTGTTGTAAATATCACCCTGTGTAAATGTAATGATTCTTGTAAATACCTCCGTTTTGTGTGTAAAGGTCAAAGGTCGTCCCCTTCGTTAATCCATCGCATGCACGTAGAAAATCATAAGCCCTTCTAAATAGTTATTTCTTATTCTATGTAGTTTAAGGCTCTGTTTCCCACTAGTTGACCCTGCATTGCACCGAATTGAAATAAGATAGATCCCTCCGACGCCCCCATGGCCTCTTCAAAGTGCCAGTAACTTTGGGCGGTTTTCTTCACCCCAAGACTCCATTAAACACGAGGTCATCTCGGAGCAGAAGGTGGGAGGAGTCAGCAAAGCGCCAGGAACAAGGCGTGGCTTTGCCAACGCCTCCTCAAGGGGCGGGATCGGTGAGCCCTCGCGACGAATCAAGGCCGAGGCGAGCTCACTGATGGGCGTTTCAAACAGGCCGGCGGCTTGATCGCGACAGGCCTCATAAAAGGGGGTGGGGAAGGACTGCGGAGTGAGATGCGGGAGATGCGGCAGATGCGGCAGATGAAACACACATGAGCGAGGGACCTCCGATGAGCTTTGAGTCCACCGCAGCTTTGAGACCACCGCAGCTTTGAGCTTTGACGGCAGTTGCGGCCGCGAAGCAACGCCGCCGTGCGAACACGCTTGAGGAGGGTCGGCGGCTGCTCACCTCGAGCCGCGTCATCACACCAACCGGGCCCGCATCCTTCCCGCCCTGTAATCCCACCTTCTCGTCCGGCCAGCCATCCACCTCCTGCCATTCATTCCTGCTTCATTCCCCGTGTAAGTCTGATTGTCGTCTGTCCTTGGTGATGTCCCTGGGAATAAGTAAGACTGTATAGGTAAGCTAGAAATTGCTCTGTGTCCTTCTGATCCTTCCATTTTCCTGTATATTACTTTTATTTCTTCTCTTCTTGATTTTGGTTTGTGTAAATAATTAATAAATCTCTGTTCTTCCTACCTTTGCCTTCTTTCCTTCACATCCGTTCGTTTTAGAGTTTTCCATCATTGAACACCTGTGGCACGATTTGGCCAACGAATAAGAATCGGGTCTAGTTTCTGTTAATGGTTCGAGCCGCGGCTGCTAATCCGCTCGGCAAATAACATCTTGTCCGCGGTCTCGAACAAGGTTGTTCACCTGCCTCTCTGGAGGGAGCTGGGCAGCTTCAGGACTCACGTCGGTCAGTCGTAGACAAGGGGATTGATCCCCCCTTGGTAAGGGGAAAAGGGGCCGACGGTGAGAGCCGCAACAATTGGTGTCAGGAGCGAGATTCGGACCTGAAGTGCGCTTAGCGCACTCAAATTACGAGTGGCAAATTTTTTTATTTAACACCACTAAATTTTAAAATCGTGCCATGGATAGTCAAGGCGACCGGATGCTGGTGGGTGAGTTAGAAGGGGGGGTAGAGTCGACCCAGGACCCCAGGGAAATGTATATGGGGGAGAGAGAAGAGGAGAGCAATGAGGATGTGGTAGCAGAGGTTTCAGACACACAAAATGGTGGCCTCGCGCACGAGGTTGGGGGTGCACAAAATTGCGGCCTCCCGTACGTGACGACGATAGCCGGGCCCCCTGTGCAAGACTGGGTGAGCATTAAACTATTGCTAATCCAGATGAATGCAAAAATGGACGCCATGATAGACGAAACAAGGTGTGATACGGGAAAATTGGAGGGCATAAATGACCGAGCCCAAGAAATTAATGAGGGGTTCGTGAGGGGGCAAGCCACGTATGAGGTAAGGGAAGCGGCGAGGGACAGAGACCGCAGGTTGGGCGAGCAGGTCCCAGGGGTGCACGACGAGGTAACGCGACTCGAGAAGCGCTGGTTGAGTGAGTCGGAGCAAAGCACAGGTAACTGGACTGGGGTAGACATCGCGACCCAGGGTATGGAGAAGCCGGCGACCGCTGAGGTAGAGGGAATTTTATTAAAGCCAATGGTCATCGAGGTGAACAAAGAAATAATGGGTATAGTTGAAATTGAAAAGACGACGGAGGTAGCCCGTGAATTGGAGGAAGGAATGGAAAATGCTCATAGTCCGTGCTCACATCACGATGCTGTGCTTATTAACCCAAATGAAAGTTTGCAGGTGGTGTTGGAGCGAAGGAGAAGAATCCCCCAGGTGAGTCGTGCTGTATATTGTACGGGGAGATTTTGCAGGAGGATGTTTGGCGCAGAAAGAATTTTCACGCGCTTGGGATCGAGAAAGCATCCGGCGTTGGTGAAGGGTCCCCTGTGAGTGGTGTGAGTGGAAATGGCGCGCTTGTGGAAAAAAAGTGTGCATTGGGGAATGAGCGTGTTACAAAGCGCGAGTGTGGAACCGAGTGCGAGCGAGAATGCACGTCGGAGTGTACGGAGTGTGACACGGAAAGTGAGTTGGTGGTGGCGCAGGTGCGAAAGGGCACATCGGAGCGCGAGTGTGAAACCGAGTGTGAGCGAGAATGCACGTCGGGGTGTACGGAGTGTGACACGGAGAGTGAGTTGGTGGTGGCGCAGGTGCGAAAGGGCACATCGGAGCGCAAGTGTGAAACCGAGTGCGAGCGAGAATGCACGTCGGGGTGTACGGAGTGTGACATGGAGAGTGAGTTGGTGGTGGCACAGGTGCGAGAGGGCACATCGGAGCGCGAGTGTGAAACCGAGTGTGAGCGAGAATGCACGTCGGGGTGTACGGAGTGTGACACGGAGAGTGAGTTGGTGGTGGCGCAGGTGCGAGAGGGCACATCGGAGCGCGAGTGTGAAACCGAGTGCGAGCGAGAATGCACGTCGGAGTGTACTGAGAGTGAGTTGGTGGTGGAACCGCTCACACAACCCGTTGGCCTGGGGGTGGTAGGCCATGGTGCAGTGCAGGGTAACGCCCAACGTGCGGGCGACCGCGCCCCACAGTTCGGACGTGAACTGTGGGCCGCGGTCCGACGAGATGTCCGCCGGTGCGCCGAAACGCGCGACCCAGGTGGCGATGAACGCCTGGACCACGTCGGCGGTGGTGGTGGAGGCGAGGGGCATGGCCTCTGGCCACCTGGTGGTCCTGTCCACCATGGTAAGCAGATGGGTGAACCACTGCGATGGATGGGGGCAGGGGGCCCACCAGGTCCACGTGGACGTGGTCGAAACGTCGCTCGGGCACGGTGAAAGGAGCCAGCGGAGCCTGGGTGTGACGGTGGACCTTGGCCCGCTGGCAGGGTGTGCAGGCGTTGGCCCAGTCGCGGACATCCCGTCGCAACCCGTGCCAGACGAAACGTGCCGACACCAGCCTCTGGGACGCCTTCCGGCCCGGGTGAGAGAGGCCGTGGAGCGAAGCAAAAATGCGACGCCGCCAGGTGACCGGCACAACGGGGCGAGGTCGGCCTTGGGAGACGTCACAAAGCAGGACCGTGTCCGCGAAGGGGACGTCAGCCAAGCGGAGGCCCGTGGCCGCCACCCGGAGCGCCTGCACCATGCCGTCGGTGGCCTGGTCCGTCGCCATCAGGACGAAATCGACGCCGAGGTGGACGGCATTGGCGCCGGCTCGAGAAAGGCAGTCGGCCACGGCGTTGTCCTTTCCGGCGACGTGCCGGATGTCCGTGGTGTATTCCGACACGGCGGAGAGGTGGCGCTGCTGGCAGGCCGACCACGGCTCCGTGACCTTGGCCATGGCGAAAATCAATGGCTTGTGGTCGACAAAGGCCGTGAACGGGCGGCCCTCCAGGAGGTGGCGAAAATGGCGGACGGCCAGGTACAGCCCGAGGAGCTCGCGGTCGAAAGTGCTGTACTTCAACTCGTTGGGCAGGAGTTGCCGGCTGAAGAACGCGAGCGGCTGCCAGGCCCCGTTTACCCATTGTTCATGAACCGCGCCCACGGCGTAGTCGGAGGCGTCCGTGATGAGGGCGATGGGAGCATGGGGTACCGGGTGGGCCAGCAGCGTGGCGTTGGCGAGGGCCCGTTTCGCGCCGGTGAAAGCAGCGTCCATGTCCGTGGACCAGACGACGTCGCGCTTCGCCGGCTGGCGCGGAGGGCGGTGTACAAGGGCCGCATGAGTTGTGCAGCTCGGGGCACGAAGCGGTGATAAAAGTTCACCATCCCGAGGAACTCCTGCAGCGCCTTGACGGAGCGGGGGCGCGGGAAAGCGGCGATGGCCTCGACTTTGGCCGGTAGCGGCACGGCGCCGTTCCAGGTGATGCGGTGGCCCAAAAGGTCGATCGTCGCCGCACCAAAGTGACATTTGGCCGGGTTGACGATCAGGCCGTGCTCGCTGAGGCGGCCGAACAACGTCCGGAGGTGGAGGAGGTGCTCGGCTCTGGACGTGCTGGCGACGAGGATGTCGTCCAGGTAGGTAAAGAGGAACGGCAAGTCGCGCAGCACGCCGTCCATCAGGCGCTGGAACGCCTGTGCCGCGTTTTTGAGGCCGAAGGGCATCCGGAGGAATTCGAAGAGGCCGAAAGGTGTAATATCGGCCGTCTTCAGTATGTCGGCCGGGCGGACGGGCACCTGGTGGTACCCCCGAATCAGGTCCACTTTTGAAAAAATGGTCCGCCCCGCCAACCGGGCGGATAAATCCTGGATGTGCGGGACGGGGTACCTGTCGGGGGTAGTGGCGTCGTTGAGGCGGCGGCAGTCGCCGCATGGCCGCCATCCGCCCCCCGGCTTCGGGACGATGTGCAGCGGCGAGGCCCAGGCGCTGTCGGAGCGCCGCACGATGCCGAGGCGCTCCAGCGCGGCGAACTCGGCCTTGGCGACGTCGAGTTTGGCTGGGTCGAGACGGCGAGCTCGGGCGTACACCGGCGGGCCCGTAGTGGGAATATGATGCTCGATGCCGTGACGCACCGCGACGGCCGAAAACGTCGGTCGCGTGAGGGCCGGGAACTCCGCGAGGAGACGCGCGAAGTCGTCTGCCAACGGGAGGACGCAGGAAAGCTCGGTGGGCGCGGAACGGCTCAAGGCGCACGCCAGCAAGCTGAAAGTTTCAGCGTTGACGAGACGCCGACGTTTAACGTCGACCAACAGCCCATGGGCGCAAAGGAAATCGGCACCGAGCAAAGCCATGGGGACGTCCGCCGTCACGAACTCCCAGCGAAAGAGCTGGCTGCCGAAGCGGAGGGCGATGGTGCATGGGCCGAAGGTGCGGATGGCGGAGCCGTTGGCCGCGATTAAGGAGGGGCCGCAAATGGCGGCCCGCCTGTCCTCCGCCGAAGCGGGAATGACACTCAGCTGAGCGCCGGTGTCGCAGAGAAAACGCCGCCCCGACGCTTGGTCCGCGATGAATAGCAGGTTTCCGGAACGGCCGGCGCTCATGGCTGGTAGTGAGCGCCGGCCCGACCGTTTCCCGACTTGCCAAACGTGCACGGGGGTTGACATGATCGGGCCCGCCGCCTGAACCTGGCGTGGAAATAACACCAGGCCGGGTCTGTCGGGGGCTCCGGTCGACGCGTCGGAACCGGGCGACGCGGCGTCGCCGCTGCCAGTCGCGCCGGCCCGGCGGCCTCCGGGAAGGAAGCTGCATCGCGGGCGTCGGGCGGGTGGGCGGGAAACTGCGCCGCGGGCGCCGACTGGGCGGCGGGTGGGCTCCCGGCAGCCACCCCGACGAGCTGGCTCGCCGCTCCGACGAGCTGGCTTGCCGAATCGATCTTGTCGGCCTCCCTGGCGAGGTCGCGGGGGTTCGCGATGGTCGTGCTTGCCAGGGCGACCCGAACCTGGGCCGGGAGCTGGCGGAGAAAAAGCTCTCGCAAAAGGAAATCCGAGGGGTGCTCACCGAGCAACGCGAGCATGTAGTCCATACGTTCGGACGGGCGCGTATCGCCGAGCTCAGGAAGGTCGAGCAGGCGTCGTGCGCGTTCAGCTGGGGAGAGGGCGAAAGCGCCCAGAAGAAGTGCCTTGATGGCGTCGTACTTGCCGTCAGCGGGCGGGCTCTGGAGGAGGCTCAGGCAGCGGGCGGCGGTCACGGAGCCGAGCGCGGCGACCACGTAATGGTATTTAGTGGTGTCCTCCGTAATGCCACGCAGGGCGAACTGGGAGTCCGCCTGAGCGAACCAGATGGCGGCATGTGCTTCCCAGAAAGTGGACAGTTTGAGGGACACTGCCGTGTCCATCGCGTGTCGTAAACTCGGGGTCACCAGTGAAGGAGCAGCGCTCCTGCTTGAGACGGACGCAGTGACGGACAAGACACAAACTCGTCCGAGAAGATGTTTATTGTATAATCAACTCGGGAACTCTGAAAACCCGTTTATCGGGTTCGCATACATATAATCCAAACCAAAAAGCATACCTCAGAACCAAAGCCACGCCTCTTAGGCGAGGCACGCTTTGGTGGTCATGTGACCGACAGGTGCAAGCAATTATAACCTCGGCGCCGCGGTTTGTCCGCCGGTTACGTCACCGGCTTGGGCAAGGAGATTATGTTGCTGGTCTCGAGCTTTGGGGGACTCATGGGTCGCTACAGTTTCAAATTAATCTAAACATACAGAACATTTTATTTTTTTCAATCAGACAAAAAAATTTAACCTGCGTGGTGTTTAAAGTAATGGACCACTGCCTAGCTCCTGAATTTATTTTCTGTTAAGAAATGTGCTGCGATATCTTTGCTGTTAAGAAATATGATGAATATGGAATTTAACACGACCCTATACATCGATCAATATAATAACATGCTGGTTCATGCAACAGTTTGTTTGTACCATTGAATATCAATCATTGGTAGGACATCATACGGCCACCATGTTGCTCCTATGTGAAGCCAAAGACCTTTTCAGAACTGTCATATTCACAGTTGCCATGCGCTACCCATAAGTTTCCCGTCAGTGTAGAACAACCAATGGGACTGTTAAAAGTATCATCCAATATCAAAAGGTGGAAGCTGATAGGCATCACGGACTCACGGGCTTTGTGAAGTTATAGGCCTCATTCGTCAGGCCTCTGGTCAGTGCAATTGGAATCTATCTGCGATATTTAACCAGAGAGTATTATATATGCACATAGGGAGTGAACATGTTTTTGCTTCATACCCAGGTTATTTTTATTTTTTTTGGAAGTTATTGAGGCAGTCATCTGTTTCCAACTACTTTCTGAAAAAAAATCGACAGGAATCACACCAGAAAAGCCAAGTCATTATAAGGGTCTTTGTCCAAGTAATTCTGAGTATCTCACGACATTGTGAAAGAGGAGTCGTGGGGTGGGCAGAGATGTTAAGGAGATGTGATGGTGGGTAAGGTGAGGATTGAAGCCTTAGTGTCAGAAGGGTTTGGGAGCGGGGGGAGTTATGGACTTGAAGTCACATTATACATTGTGCGAATGTTTTGTGGGTCCTGCCAGGTATATGTAACAGACTAATGCTGTCTGACTGCCACTCGCACCTCGCTGAACACGGAAATGCTCCTTAGAGAGAAACAATTATTAAATAAAAGTTGCTTCAGATTAATCCAAACCTATGGGAAAATTATATTCAAAATCAAAGTTGAACACAAGAGAAAGCATCATTACGCATATAAAGTCCAGATAAGGCAACATTTAGAACCGAGATTTACCCAATCAAATGTTTTGAAGTAGATTGGCACTCAGTAGAGAGCATACCTCCGCCAGGTGAACAGTTTACGTTTTGTATCCCAGAGCAGACCAGAAATCACAATACAGAATCACATTTAATCAAAATCATCCGTCCATAACTTTTTGAGATATCCTGCTTTGTATCGTTTTTGGCCCTTTCTCCCAATGGTGAAGAATCACTTAAAATTATACTAGTCCGGATCCGGATCCGGATCTTCACCAAAATTGAATCAATTCTTCCTTGTCAGACACACAACCTCTCCACCAAATTTCGTCCAAATCCGTCCACAACTTTTTGAGATATCCTGCTATGTGTCGTTTTTGGCCCTATCTCTCAATGGTGAAGAATCACTTTAAAATTTCTACTCGTCCGGATCCGGATCCGGATCTTCACCAACATCTACCCATTTCGTGGTTGTCACATACACTACATCCCTGCCAAATATCGTCCGAATCTGTCCACAACTTTTTGATATATGTTGTTCACAAACAAACAAACAGACACGCAGGGGTGAAAACATAACCTCCATCCACCTTTGGTGGCAGAGGTTAAAAAAAATCAATAAGTTGTTGAACTTGTTTTACTTTTTTCTTTTCAGACATCAGGTGCGTACAACTACAACTAAGACATTCCTTATTGAATCTCCCATTTTGAGCTCTTTCAACCAGCGCAATAATAAAATGCTTCCTTTTGTCTGGCGTGGTATTTTTACCAATTGGCCAAAATTTCCGATGCTGCATATAATAGGCCACGCTTTCGCATACTGCACACAGGTGTAATAAGTCACAATCTATCTTGTCATAGAACTCTCTTCCTGCGCACATCGTTACTTTATCATCCTGCCTTGTGATGGGTCATTTCTCAATAAATCAGTGCTCTGAAGAGTGGAAAATTTTGGATAAGGTGTATCATTGAATATTAAGAGGCATCTACATAATAGGTAGGCATACGTTGGTGGTAAAGACAGACATGCAAAAGCCCTTTCAGTGCAAAAGGCAAATCCCATGAATCCGGTCCATGATGTGAATGCCCCCATATGGCATTCCTGTTACCTCAACAGGTCTGAGACCAGAAAACTCTTTGCTCCACAAGGAATACAGAGGAAACACAGTGTACAAAATGTGCAGTGGGGTTAGGTTTGGGGTGGTGGGGGTGAGGGAGGAGTCCACATATTTTGGACAGTGGCAGGGAAAAAAGAAAAAAGGTAAACTTCCCAAAATACAATATGGTACAGAGATTGATTTCATTTTGATTCATTCATTCATTCATAAGCAGTATCTGACTGCTGGTTGTGTCATTTCAGGAGGCATGGTTATTGCTGGAAGCAATGGATTCTGTGCCCCCTTTAGGTTAGTGTAGGAATTTTGACTTTGGCCAAAAGGTTGGAGGGGGTTGGAGGAAGTTGGGAGGGTAGGATGACATACAATTACATACTCTTGGGAATGGCACTTTGAGTTGTTTAACAACCACCGGTGAATACCGGCAATGCCCAATGTTAACGTTCCGTTCAAGTGACGGCACATTCATTGATGGATCGCCCAAGCTTGTGAAGCACCAGGGTGACAGTTTACAGTCAAGTCAACAAATCAAACCTAGATTTGATAGCTCAAAGACGAGTGCACTATATCTCAACTTTGATATACACTCTCCGCCATAAAAAAAACAGAACGGGTGATTGTTGTTGCGATTTAAGTGACATGAGACACATGATGTGCAAACCTTTAATGGAGATACTGTAAATGCTGAATAATTACATGTCCATTTCAATGTGACCTAATCATGTAATGCTGCGTAGTGGCGAATGTTTTCACATAGGTATCGAACGTGGAAGTAACAATCTCAATACCGGGTGTGTACACCTCGAGCAGTAATCACTGCATTGCACCATCGGCCTCATTGACCATATGAGTACTTAAATCCTACCCTGGGGAATGGCATTCCATGCTCGAATCAGCTCTTGTTCTAGCTCATGGAGGATATCTGACTGTTTAGGCAAAAGTTGGAACGAGACGATCAATGATATCCCAGAGATGTTCAATTGTATTTCAATCTGGCAAGATGGCAGGCCAAGGTGTCATGACATTAACATTGGTATTGACAAGAACATTTCTTGTTCGAATGGCCCTGTGAGCAGGAGCGTCATCCATACCATAAAAATCTGTGTGTGTCAAACTGAACGGATTGCATCAAACTTTCAGAGGTTCATCAGTGAGTGTATGGGAGTGTTTTAGGCAAACAAATGTTTTGAAAATGCTGGAAAAAAAAAAGTTCGATTTTGAGGATTGAGAAAAAAACAGGATTTTGAGAGGGGATTTCAAGATCGGGTTTTTCAACACCCTGGGTTTTGGAACCCCTGTTCTATACATTTGAAAGGACAGCCATTTTTTCCCCGTGCCATCCCTACATATGGAGTACGACCGTACTCCATGATAAACCCATGCACGGCCATTGTGCCTTTCAAGGAGAAATCTAGATTTGTCACTGAACACAACACTTACCCAAACTGCCTCTTTGTCTATTGGACATGCAACGATGCGAGGCTTGGATGCTTGCATCATGGAGATGCTTCAAGACGGTGTTGACACTTATCCTGTGAGGTCCAGGGATTGTTTACAGTACTCCAGACAGTTTGAGAATAATTGCGTACATGGTTCGTGTGAATGTATCGGTCCTAAGCACGAGTCGTCATCCTGAGACTTCCACTTCTTGGCATCTTTGTTGATACAATGACTTGATAATGTCTTCTGAAGTCATAAACAGTTCCTCTCTTCACCCTAAAGAGCCTTGCAACATGCCTAATGAAAGACCCTGCTTGAAAGTGTCCAATGATTTGATTCCTCTCATTTTCTGACAGACAAGACATTGTATAAAAAGGTTAAATAATGTAATCAGTGGGTTTTTTTTTGGATGATCCACATGGTGGTGTATCAGAAAGATTTTCGAATTTGCTCAGAATGCGTCGTTTCACCTCTGAACACCTAAGGGTGCACGAGTTGCATATACAAACAACAACAACAACAGGGATTTTAAGGCAATGTTTCCTGCTAGAGCGGGGGTTAGCCTTGCGGTCCCCATGACAATCTTCTCCATTTTGCCCTAATTTCTACATCTCCCCTTGTTAACCCCCTTGCCCGCATTTCTTCTTCCACCACCTTTAGCCAAGTCTTTCTCGGTCTTTCCCATCCTCTACTTCCTTCTACATTCATTTTCTTTTTTTTCTTTTTTTTGGATACTGAATCGAGGCTCGTGAAAGAGCTAACATTTACTTCACAAACAAATCAACCAGACAAACAAAATACCCAAAAAGAGGGAGCGGAAGACAAGATGGGGAGAGAAGGGGAAGCACACAAACACAACATCCGAGAGCAGGGAGATGTGTGGAAGGGAGAGGGCCCGGGGGGAGGAGACATGGGAAGGGGGGGGGGGGGGGGGAGTATAAAACACAAGGACACCAAGGTCTTCCTGGACAGAAGTTGGTATTTCAAAAAAGTGGAATTGGGGTGAAATTAGCGGGGGTAGAAAAGATCAAGGTTTTGGATGGGGGAAGATAAGAGATGGTGGTGAACAGCTGTTTTAAAGACTTGGAGGGTGGAGTGGGATTGAAGAGAGTGAGGGAGTTTGTTCCAGAGGCAGGAGAAAAGAGGAATGAAGGAGTGAAGGTGAGCAGAGTGTCTTGATTTTGGCAGTTTAACCATAAGAGGGTTGCAGGCAGATCTTATGCGACCTGTAGGAATATTTGCGGGACAGAGCCCAGAGAGAGCTGGGGGGGGGGGCAAGGCCAGAGAGGAGTTGGTAGAAGACGGAAAGACCACCAACCTGCCTGCGGTGAGTGAGTGAGAGGCCCTTGGAGTTAGCTTCATCGCAGGAGATTCCAATGATTCTGAATGCTTTGGTTTCAACAGCGTGAAGGCAAGCTAGGTGTGAGGCAGGAGCACCAGTCCAGAGGGGAGAGCAGTATTCCATTGAGCTGTGGATGAAAGCCTTGTATATGGTGAGGAGCTCAGGTGTGCCAAGGAAGGACTTCGCACGACGGAGGATGCCCAGTCGGCGACTGGCTTTGGAGGCCAGATTTGAAATGTGGTTTTCCCAGGAAAGATCATGGCAGATAGTGAGACCCAAAAGCTTGAGTGACAGAACTTCTTGGAGAGGATTATTCAGAAAGTGGATGGGAGGGTTGTCCAGTCGGTCTTTTCAGAGAGACATCGTAAGAGTGTGAGATTTGTCAGGATTGAAAGACATGTTCCACTTGTTTGCCCAGTCTGTGATTTTGTCAAGGTCTGCAGAGAGTGAGGAGGCTGCAGACTGCCGATCTGAGGGATGAAGAATGGAGCGACAGAGAGTAGAGTCGTCAGCAAAGAGATAGAGAGGATTTTCAAGAGAGTCAGAGAGATCATTGATGAAGACCAGAAAAAGCACAGGGCCCAGAACACTGCCTTGGGGAACTCCAGCCTGAACAGGAAGAGGAGATGAGAGAAACCCATTCAGGGCCACATGTTGACTACGACTAGAGAGGAAGTCCGCCAGCCATGCATGGAGATTTCCATGGATACCAAAAGAGGAGAGTTTGGTGAGCAGAGCAGGGTGCCAGACCGTATCGAAGGCGCGTGATATGTCAAGGGAGACTGCTCTAATTTCCTGTTTGGCATTGAGGACCTCCATCCATTGTTGAGAAAGCAGAAGCAGCATGTCCAGAGTGGAGTGTCCAGGTCTGAAACCAAATTGATGATCAGAGATCAAGCCATTGGAGAAGAGGAAAGATTTCATATCTGAAGCAATGATGGATTCCATGACTTTGCTGATAATTGGGAGAAGGCTGATTGGTCTGTAGTTGCTGGGATCTGTTTTTGCACCTTTTTTGTGCAAAGCGGTGATGTTGGCAGATTTCCAAGCAGATGGAAGATGACCTTGAGCAAAGGAGAGGGTGAAGAGAACAGAGAGAGGGAGTGAAAGAGCGGAAGAACATGATTTTAGGACCCGTGGGCTGATGCCGTCAGGTCCAGTTGCAGAATCAGAGTCGAGGGTTGACAGAAACTTTTCCACCTTGTCAGGAGGAAAGGACACAGAGTCCAGGAGCAGCTGGGTACGACTGGGTATGGCGGGTACAGAGAGGGATGGGTTTGGGACACAAGATTTAGAGGCAAACACAGAGTTGAGGCATTCAGCTTTTTCACGTGCGGAGTCAGCCGTGTGGCCATTTGAGGTGAGGGAGGGGATGGAGGGGGAACAAACACCAGAAACATATTTGACCAGACGCCACCAGGATTTGGAAGAGGGAGACAGATAAGAGAGTTCGGTCCTGAGAACGGAGAGATATTGTTTCCTGGCTCTCCTGAGGGTGGACACACACTTGTTTCGGGCTTTGTGAAAGGAAATGAGATTTCCTTCCGTTGGATTTGCTTTCCAGGAGACGAAAGCAAGTTGTTTCTGGGCAATAGCCTCACCACAAGATTCCGTGTACCATGGATGGGAGGAAGGGTATGACAACTGAAGACGAGATGGGATAAATCTGTGCATGAGAGAGAACAATTTACTTTGGAAGAATTCCCTGGATGAGTTGATGTCAGAGGCAGTAGAGATGGGAGACCAGTCCAGATAAGATGATTGATGGCTGCTTGAAGACCGTGCCAGTTGGCCTGAGTGAAATGCCAGACTCGTCGACACTGAGGAGGCTCTCTGAGAATGGTCAGAGAGATGTCCACTTTAACAAGCACATGATCAGAAGAGCCGATTGGAGCAGAAGAAGAGCAGCAGACATTTTCAGGGAAGTTAGTCGTAACCAAGTCCAGAAGAGAAGATGCTCTGTTGACTGAGATCCGGGTTGGGAAATTGACAGATTGTGTCAGTCCCAGTGAGTCACAGAAGTCCTTTGCTGAAGAGCCATGGCTGGTGAGAGAGGTACCCACCCCCAGCCAACTGGCATGGTGACAGTTGAAATCACCACATATGAGGAAGAGAGAGTTGGGATGGGTAGATAGAAGTTGGTCCATATTATCAGACAGCGAGATGTAGATGGAGTCATCACTGTTTGGTGGACGGTACAACACACATATGAACAAAAGGTGGGAGCGAAGGGGAAGCCGTAGCCAAAGGTATTCCTGGGGGTGAGGTGGAGAGAGGGCAGTGCAGGGCGAGTGAGGAAGAGAGTTTTTTATAAAGATAGCAACCCCACCTCCAGGACGAGGCTCAGGTCTATCATACCGGAGGAGGGAGTAACCTGGGAAAGATACCAAGGAATCAGAGACATCATGAAGGAGGAAAGTTTCTGTTAAGCAGATCACGTCTGGTTTGTCAGAAGCAACCTGTATGGAGAGATCAGTTAAGTTTGAGCGAAGGCCCTGGATGTTTGAGGTCCATACTGTTAAGGAAGAGGAAGGGGGAGCATCGGATACAGAACAGGGGGGGGGGGAGCGGTAGGGTAAGATGTGGAAGAGGAGGAAGAGGTAGGGAGAGCTGTTGAAGGTGTGTCAGAGATTACAGAATAGCTTGGAGAAAGGGAAGAATGGGGCAGACAAAAGGTTTGATGGTGATTGGGTGAGGCGCAGTGAGGTGTTATTGGAGGAGGGGAAAGAGTGAGGCAGAAGGTTGAGGGAGAAGAAGGTGAAAGTTGGAAGGGGGAAGAAGCGGGGAGGACGCTTTGAGGAGGAGGGGTGAGAGGGGAGTCTAGGAGTGGAGGAGTGAGGGAGAGTCTCGGAGGGGAGGGGAGTGGGGGGAGTTTAGGAGGGAAGGGGCAGGGGGGAGATTTGAAAGGGATGGGTGATGGGGAAGATTTGGGGGGGAGGGGCAAGGGGGAAGATTTGAAAGAGATGGGTGATGGGGAAGATTTGGAGGGAAGGTGTGAGATTGGATTTTGAAAAGTGTACGATTAATGGGAAACGAACATTTATTGCAAAATGAGTTTCTTGAGACATTCGAGTCAAAAATACATTTGAGGACGCTGAAGGATGGGTGGAGTTCTGGAGAGTTTAGGGAATGAATGAAAGATGCACTGTAAGAGATGGAATTTTTTTTGGAATGAATAGATTTGGTGAGCAAGTCGAAAGCATCCTTTTATAGAAGAAGAAGAAAAAGGTGTTATAGAATATGACAAAATAAAGTTCTTCAGGGG